>NC_136265.1:146649532-146734532 GCF_964187855.1 Myxine glutinosa
AGGCTGTTGGCTTGTTAGTCAGTGCTGTGAATTTCCTTTACGACGACGATGTTTTACGGCACATGCCATGTTGGGCTGGAGTTGAACGACGTTGTGGGCTTGATTAAAGCAGTCCGTTCAAAACTCATATATGCTGTCATGTCCCTTCAACACAACATTTGGCAAAGAGAATGGCTGAATTTTCCCTTCCAACACCTCCTTTTCACCTCGCCCTACCAGGAGAGCCTCCCATGCCGTAGACTCACTGGATTCGGTCCTTTGAAACTTATATTTTCGCGCTCGGCTTAGAAGACGTGAGCGATGCATGAAATAAAGCTTTGCTGCTCCATTGCCTGGGTGCAGAAGGCCAGTGGACATTTGGGATGTCGGACACTGCTTACACATTCCCTACGGCCGTGGCCCTCCTGTTCAGCCGTATATACAGTCACGTGAAAAAGTAAGTACACCCCATGTAAAGTTTAGACTTTTTCAACATATTTCAACGTACAGCTATTTGATCTTCATTTCAACAATATTGATAGATAAAGGTGATATAATATAACAAATATCATGAAACATTTACATTTTGTAGTCCATTGTATAATTTAAATAAACATAAATGCAAATTTCGCATGTGGAAAAAGTAAGTACACCCTTGGCTCTAATAGGTGGTATTGCCCCCTTTGGCAGAAACTACCTCAAGTAGGCATTTCTTATAACTGTCTACCAGTCTCTGACATCGACTGGGAGAAATTTTTGCCCACTCCTCCATGCATAATTCTTTCAGCTGTGCGATGTTTGAGTGGTTTCTTGCATGCACAGCTCGTTTCAAATCCCCCAACAACATCTCGATGGGATTTAGATCCGGGCTTTGACTTAGCCATTCCAGAACCCTCCATTTCTTTCTTTTCAGCCATTCCTTGGTGGATTTACTGGTATGTTTAGGGTCATTGCCATGTTGCAAGGTCCACCTTCGGTTGAGCTTCAACTTTCCGACAGATGGCCTCACATTATCCTCAAGCACCCTCTGGTACAATGAAGAATTCATAGTGGAATCTATGATGGTGAGCTTCCCAGACCCTGATGCAGCAAAGCTGCCCCAAACCATAATATTTCCACCACCATGCTTTACATTTGGTATCAGGTTCTTGTGGTCAAATGCTGTCTTTGGTTTTCGCCAAACATGTCTTCTGGTACTGTGGCCAAATAGCTCTACCTTTGACTCATCTGTCCACAGCACATTGTTCCAGAAGTGCTGGTCTTTGCCTCGGTGTTCATTGGCAAACTTTAGTCTTGCCCTGATGTTCTTTCTGGACAGCAAAGGTTTCCTCCTGGCACACCTCCCATGCAGATCAAATTTGTGCAGCCTCTTTCTAACGGTAGACTCGTGCACTTTGACATCAACAGAGGCAAGAGCTACCTGTAGGTCCCGTGATGACATTCTGGGGTTCTTAGAGACTTCTTTCAGCATCTTGCGGTCTGCTCTTGGGCTGAACTTGCTGGGGCGGCCTGGCCTGAACAAGTTGGCAGTTGTTGGAATCTTCTCCACTTGTAGGTGATTTTCCGGACAGTCGAATGATTGATTTCAAATTGTTTGGAGATCTTTTTAAATCCCTTCCCAGACTCGTAGGCATCTATAACCTTCTTTCTGAAGGCCTCAGAGAGCTCTTTTGATCTAGGCATGGTGACGCCGCACACTTAAACAACAAAGAGAAAACCAAACTAAATGTCTGAGGTTTAAATAAGACAGGTTCCTCCAAGATCCTCTCTAACGATGTTCTAACCATTTGCACCTGAGCTGGTGCACCTGATTCTAATTGTAGGTATTTGAAGTAGTGATAAATGTAGGGGTGTACTTACTTTTTCCACATGTGAAATTTGCATTTATGTTTATTTAAATTATACAATGGACTACAAAATGTAAATATTTCATGATATTTGTTATATTATATCACCTTTATCTCTTAATATTCTTGAAATGAAGATCAAATAGCTGTATGTTGAAATATGTTGAAAAAGTCAAAACTTTACATGGGGTGTACTTACTTTTTCACGTGACTGTATATATTGGGTGGTCCAGAAACCCTGGGTACATTTTGAAGAACGATACCTGCAACAAACAACAAAGTTTATGATGTTCTTTGGTGCAAAACAAAACATGATTACTCGTAAATGGATGTGACCGCTTCAACACGCACAGACATCACGTGATACACAACAGGGTGAGGTGCATCATGTGATATGGATCGGGTGAGCTTAGCTCACTGTGCTGCACATCTGCAGCTGCACACTGCACTGCTCACTGTGCAGTAGATATGGTATGTCTTTGCATTAGTTCAGTTCATTGTGAATTAGATGCCCTAATATGACGGAGGATATCGTGAGACAGAAAATTTGCGCTGTACGCTTGTATTCTGTATCTGGATATTAGGCTGAAGTTCACAGAAAACTTGTCAAAGAATGTGGCACCGACGGAATTGAGAGAAGAACCATCGGCAGAATAAACAAGCAGTTTGATGAAACCGGCAGCATTCTTCCAAAACAGTCACCAGGTAGGCCTCGTACTGTTCGAACTCGTACTAACACACCATTATCAACTCGTCGTTTATCAAACGTCACCAACATAAGCCGATCATCGATTCAAAGGATACTAAAAGACCTTAATGCGAAACCGTACATACCCAGATTAATTCACCAACTATCTGAGGATGATTTTGACAGGCATGTTGAGGCATGTGAGACATTGCTTGGGTGAATGGATATGGATATTGATTTGCAGAACAGGATCTTGTGGTCAGATGAATCCAAGTTTACTTTATCTGGTTGTGTGAATCGTCGTAACATCGTGATATGGGCAGTAGAGAGCCCACGATTTACTGTTGAGCACAACGTCCAGTATCAAGCTCGTGTGTCCGTCTGGGCAGGCATTTCTTCCTGAGGCATTGTTGGACCAATATTTTTTGAAGAAAATGTGAATGCTGCAAATTACCTTCTAATGTTGGAGCAGCATGTATTTACACTCAATGATGGCCAAATGTGGTTAATGCATGATGGTGCGCCTTCTCATTATGCTGCCAGTTTACGCCAGGCCCTTGATTTGAACTTTACAAACAAATGGATTGGCCATCGTGGTCCGGTTGAATGGCCGCTGCTGTCTTGTGATTTAACAACACCCTGTGATTTCTTCCTTTGGGGTTTCCTCAAACACAAAGTGTATGCAAGGAATCATATGACCCTTGGAGACTTGAAACAATCCATCCGTAATGATACTGCTGCCTTAATGACTGAAACATGCAGAACTGTGTGTTAGAGTGTGGCAAAGTGCAGTTTGAACATTTGAACTGATCTGTTTCATGTATATTAGACTGTTTAACGAGTAATCGTGTTTTGTTTTGCACCAAAGAACAATAATAAACTTAGTTGTTTGTTGCAGGTATTGTTCTTCAAAATGTGCCCAGGATTTCTGGACCACCATATATATATATATATATATATATACATACATACATACAGTGAAACCTTGACTTACGAGTGCACCAACTTACGAGTTTTCCGAGATACGAGCCGTCGCTCGGGCGGTTTTTTGCTTTGTGATGCGAGCCGAGATCTGAGTTACGAGCTTACGCCACCCGCCACCAGGTGGCCCAACGAGCGTTCAGGTCACGTGGTTATCTTGCTGTGCAAGCATCTCTGCCGTATATCGCTGCTGCTTTGTTTTCGCATTTTGTTTATTTTGGAAAATTTCTTAGTTTTAACCATGGGTCCTAAGAAATTGAGTGCCAAGGGCAGTACTGAGAAGAAGAAAAGGTTGATGTGCTTGGATATAAAACACGCAATCGTCGAAAAACATGAGCAAGGTGTGCGTGTTGTCGACTTGGCGAGGCAGTACGATCGTAGTACTTCTACGATATGTACGATTTTGAAGCAGAAGGAGTCGATAAAGGCTATAACGCCAGCCAAGGGCCTTACAATTATTTCAAAGCTCCGGACCTCTGTCCATGAAGAGATGGAGAAGTTGTTGTTTGTGTGGTTGACGGAGAAGCAGCTCGCAGGAGATACCGTGACCGAGAGCATCATCTGTGAGAAGGCATGAGACATTTACCGGGATTTGGTGCAGCAGACGGCGGGAACATCAACGGACGAGGCATCGGAAGAGTCATTCAAAGCCAGTCGGGGATGGTTTGATAATTTTAAGAAGAGGACCGGCATTCACTCCGTCGTCAGGCATGGTGAGGCAGCAAGCTCGGATGTGAACGCAGCTGAAGATTTTATTATAACTTTTGCCGAACTGATAGAAGCCGAAGGATACATCCCCCAGCAAATCTTCAACTGTGACGAGACAGGGCTCTTCTGGAAAAAGATGCCGAGGAGGACGTATATAACGGCAGAGGAGAAGAGCATGCCAGGCCACAACTTGTTCAGAGTGCCGGCGATAGCTCGCCTTCTCTTTGTGGAAGACACGGTGAGATCCTCAACATCCATCAACTAATGGGACGCAAACGGGGCGCCCAGTTTAGCGGTACACACATTGATGAATCACCCTGCCTGTGAAACACCGACATGACAGGTTATAGCTGGGTCGGGATTCAAACCCAATCTGGACAGTTTAGAGTCAAGTGTGCGTACCTCCAGTCCAGGCCATCCTGCCAACTTGTATGCTGCATACAGGTGAAATATAAAGCGCGAGATATTTATATATATATATATTTTTTTAAATTGGTGTGGTTTTTGGGGGGCTGGAACGGATTAATAGCATTTCAATTCATTTTAATGGGGAAATTTAATTTGAGAAACGAGCAAATTGAGTTACGAGCTCGGTCACAGAACGAATTAAACTCGTAAGTCAAGGTTTCACTGTATATATATATATATATATATATATATATATATATATATATATATATATATATATATATTGTAACGGTTTTTTTTTTTTTTTGTTTGTTTTTTTTTGTATACAAGATCGAGGCTCGTGAAAGAGCTAACATTAATCACACAAAAAGACAAACCGACACACAAAACACAAAAAACAAGGGGAGCGGTAGACAAGATGGGGAGAGAGGGGGAAGGACACAAAAGAGAGGGGGAAGGACACAAACACAACATTTGAGAGCAGGGACATCGGGAGGACTTGGGGGGAGGTGGGAGAGGATTAAAACATATGAACACTGCAAGGACTCTGGGGTGAATTACCGGGGGTAGAAAAGATCAAGGTTTTCGATGGGGGAAGATAAGAGATGGTGGTGAACAGCTGTTTTAAAGACCTGGAGGGAGGAGTGGGATTGAAGGGAGTGGGGGAGTTTGTTCCAGAGGCGGGAGAAAAGGGGAATGAAGGAGTGAAGGTGAGCAGAGAGCCTAGACTTTGGCAGTTTAACCAGAAGAGGGTTGCAGGCAGATCTTGTGCGACCTGAAGGAATATTGGGGGGACAGAGCACAGAGAGAGCTGGGGGAGCAAGGCCGGAGAGGAGTCGGTAGAAGACAGAAAGACCACCAACCTGCCTGCGGTGAGTGAGTGAAAGGCCCTCGGCGTTGACTACATCGCAGGAGATTCCAATGATTCTGAAAGCTTTGGCCTCAACAGCGTGAAGCCGAGCAAGGTGTGAGGCAGGAGCACCAGCCCAGAGGGGGGAACAGTATTCCATTGAGCTGCGGATGAAAGCCTTGTATGTGGTGAGGAGCTCAGGTGTGCCAAGGAAGGACTTCGCACGACGGAGGATGCCCAGTCGGCGACTGGCTTTGGAGGCCAGCTTGGAAATGTGGTTTTCCCAAGAAAGATCATGGCAGATAGTGAGACCCAAAAGCTTGAGCGACAGAACTTCTTGGAGAGGATTGTTGAGAAAGTAGATGGGAGGGTTGTCCAGTCGGTCCTTTCGGAGAGACATTGTAAGAGTGTGAGATTTGTCAGGATTGAAAGACATGTTCCACTTGTTTGACCAGTCTGTGATTTTGTCCAGGTCTGCAGAGAGTGAGGAGGCTGCAGACTGCCGATCTGAGGGATGAGGAATGGAGCGACAGAGAGTAGAGTCGTCAGCAAAGAGATAGAGAGGATTTTCAAGAGAGTCAGAGAGATCATTAATGAAGACCAGAAAAAGCACAGGGCCCAGAACACTACCTTGGGGAACTCCAGCCTGAACAGGAAGAGGAGATGAGAGAAACCCATTCAGGGCCACACGTTGACTACGACCAGAGAGGAAGTCCGCCAGCCATGCGTGGAGATTTCCATGGATACCAAAGGAGGAAAGTTTGGAGAGCAGAGCAGGGTGCCAGACCGTATCGAAGGCACGTGAAATGTCAAGGGAGACAGCTCTAATTTCCTGTTTGGCGTTGAGGACCTCCATCCATTGTTGAGAAAGCAGAAGCAGCATGTCCAGAGTAGAGTGACCAGGTCTGAAACCAAATTGATGATCAGAGATCAAGCCATTGGAGAAGAGGAAAGATTTAATTTCTGAAGCAATGATGGATTCCATGACTTTGCTGATAATTGGGAGAAGGCTGATTGGTCTGTAGTTGCTGGGATCTGTTTTTGCACCTTTTTTGTGCAAAGCGGTGATGTTGGCTGATTTCCAAGCAGATGGCAGATGACCTTGAGCAAAAGAGAGGGTGAAGAGAACAGAAAGAGGGAGTGAAAGTGCAGAAGCACATGATTTTAGGACCCGTGGGCTGATGCCGTCAGGACCAGTTGCAGAATCAGAGTCGAGGGTTGCCAGAAACTTTTCCACCTTGTCAGGAGGAAAGGACACAGAGTCCAGGAGCAGCTGGGTACGACTGGGTACGGTGGGTACAGAGAGGGATGGGTTTGGGACACAAGATTTAGAGGCAAACACAGAGTTGAGGCATTCAGCTTTTTCACGTGCGGAGTCAGCCGTTAAGCCGTTTGAGGTGAGGGAGGGGATGGAGGGGGAACAAACACCAGAAACAGATTTGACCAGACGCCACCAGGATTTGGAAGAGGGAGACAGATAAGAGAGTTCGGTCTTGAGAATGGTGAGATATTGTTTCCTGGCTCTCCTGAGGGTGGACACACACTTGTTTCGGGCTTTGTGAAAGGAAATGAGATTTCCTTCCGTTGGATTTGCTTTCCAGGAGAAGAAAGCAAGTTGTTTCAGGGCAACAGCCTCACCACAAGATACCGTGTACCATGGACGGGAGGAAGGGTATGACAACTGAAGACGAGATGGTATAAATCTGTGCATGAGAGAGAGCAATTTACTTTGAAAGAATTCCCAGGATGAGTTGATGTCAGAGGCGGTAGAGATGGGAGACCAGTCCAGATGATTGATGGCTGCTTGAAGACCGTGCCAGTTGGCCTGAGTGAAATGCCAGACTCGTCGACGCTGAGGAGGCTCTCTGAGAATGGTCAGAGAGATGTCCACTTTGACAAGCACATGATCAGATGAGCCGATTGGAGCAGAAGAAGAGCAGCAGACATTTTCAGGGAAGTTTGTCATAACCAAATCCAGAAGAGAAGATGCTCCGTTGACTGAGATCCGGGTCGGGAAATTGACAGATTGTGTCAGTCCCAGTGAGTCGCAGAAGTCCTTTGCTGAAGAGCCATGGCTGGTGAGAGAGGTACCCACACCCAGCCAACTGGCATGGTGACAATTGAAAACGGTTTTGAGAAGTGTAACGGTTTTTTGAGAAGTGTAACAATTTTGGAGGAAGTGTAACGAATGTGAAAACGTTACAATGTGAACGTTACAAAAGTATGGTTTTGTTATGTGTAACATCCTCGTAATGTAAATAATGGTCGCAGCCGTCCTCCTAGTTAATTCCATGAAACTTACACGCAGGCCACGATATATCTTTTTAAATAGTTTATTTCCTTATTCTATGTAGGTTAAATATGTGTTTCCCACTAGATTGACTTTGCATTGTATCAAACAAAATAAGCGTAGGCCCTTGCAATTTCCCCAAACATCTCCGCTCTCCAAAGTTCCTTTCAAAAGGGTGCGAGTTGTGTTCAATCCCGCAAGCCGCCATTGCCCATGTGCTAATCTCGGAGAAGAAAGGCGTGTCTCCACCTCGTCATAGAGGGGAGGAGTGAGCCAGAGGGTCGCATGTCCAATCAGCACCACGGTGAGCGAACCGGTAGGCGTGCCCTCGCAGCCGGCGGCTTGATTCCACCCCGAGTTATAAAAGCGACTGGAAGGGACTGCTTTACGAGATGACCTGGGAGAGGAGCGAAGAGGCGGCACCAAGAGGAGCGGTGAGATGCGAAACGCTCCAAGCCAAAGAGGAGAGGTACTCGAAAAGGAAACCAGCTTTGGAGAGACGCGCTGAAAGGAGGGAGACGGCTCCACCAGAAGAAGAGGAGCAGGTGTGCCGAGCCAGCGCGTGACGTCTACAGCAGCGGATACGCGACGGAGGGTTTTCCCGCCAAAAACCGCGAGGAATTGAGAGCTGCTGCCTCCGACCCTGCCTTCCCTCTCCAGCAATCCACCTCAAGCCCTACCTGCCTGCAATATCCCCTGAGTCAGTGTGAACGTCGTCTGTCCTACTCGTTGTCTTGGGGTTAAGTAAAATGAATAGTGTAAGTTAACGATTCGCTGTGTGACTGCTTCTTCCATCCATTGCTTGTGTGTGTATAATAAATCTGTTCTTCCTCCGTACTCTGTCTTCTTCTCTTTTCATTCTCTTTCGGTCGCTTTAGAGGTTTCCCGATTGAATATCTGTGGTGCGATCTGGTCAACGTCGGGTGGAATCGGGTTCTAATCGGGGAGTAACTGTTCGGACGCGGTAATACCAACCGCTCGGTAAAATAACATCAAAACCGCGTCTGTAACAATATATATATATATATATATATATATATATATATATATATATATATATATATATATATATATATATATATATATATATATATATATACAAAGAATTAAGTTAAGCACCCCCCCCCGTTTTTTTACAACCTCGCACATTACAAGTTTGTTGTCGTCAAAACAGTGTAATATACCCATGATATTGCTATATTTTCTGGAGAAGTGATATTATGGTCACATAAAAACATAACAATCATGCCGTTTTCAATATTTTATTCTGAATAATTAAAGGTGAAATTTTTTGGGAATTTTAGGCATATTTGCACCTCAATTTAAGTATGGAGCTATAGGTCCATCACGGACAGTGTGGATGACGTTTATGTTTTCTAACGTACAGTCATTGTTCTGAGAAGACCTCTAGCGATCTTTGCGTCAATAACGTGTGTAGGACCCACGTGATCGGATCACTGACTCAACCCTACGTCTCATAGACCCTGTAAGCCGTCGTATGCGTTGCTGTGGCAGGTTGTTCCATTCCCGATGTAATGCACGTTCCAATTCATCCAGATTGGCTATTGGAGGGACCATCTTCGCAATTCGTCGTCCCAACATGTCCCAAACGTGCTCGAGGGGGTTCAGGTCAGGACCGTACGCAGGCCAGGGGATGGTTGTCACAGCACCTTGCTCCAGCAAGGCTCGGACGCGTCTCGCACGGTGAGGCCTGGCGTTGTCATCCATGAAGATGGGTCTGCTGGCGAGGGTGTGGTCATCGAAGTGCAGGATTACGGTGGTATTCAGGATTTCCTCGGCATATCGCTCTCCGTTGAGGTTACCTCGCACAGTTATCAGGTCCAACTTACAGTCATGGGAGAAGCATCCCCAGACCATAATCGAGCCACCACCAAAGGGTACCGTTGGTTGAATGTTTTTAGGTGCATACGCGGTGTTTTTGTGGCGCCACACCCGAACACGCCCATCTGTCACGTACAGCAAGAACCGGCTTTCATCCGACCAATGCACTCGCCTCCAAGACCGGATGTTCCATCCACGTCGCGCTAGGCACCATGCCAAACGCTCCCTCTGATGTCGTTCGAGTAGCCTTGGACGCTTGATCACTCGTCTTGACCTTAAACCGGCCGATTTCAGGCGGTTCCTCACGGTACGGTGACATAGCCTTCTGTTGGGCAGCCAGTTGTCCTTCAGGAAATGGCTCGAGGCGAAGGGATATCGTCGCACCAGTCTCAAAAGCGCTCTATCCTGGCGGACTGTTGTCACGCGAGGTCTTCCAGACCTTGAGCGGTCCTTCACCGCATCCGTTTCCTGGTGTTTCTGCACCAACCGACTGATCACCGAATGGTGGTAACCAAACGTTCGAGCTACAGCTTTTCTGGACATTCCGGACTCGATCATGCCTATTATCCGCCATCGTTCTCCGTCCGACAACCGTCTACGAGCCACCATTACGAGAAAATGACCATGTAACCCCCACACGAGCTCAGGCGTGACTTGCAATAACCCGTGATGATAGTGCATTTACAGAAAATCACGACCACGTGGATGATAACACGTGCTGCACGAGCGATGGGCGTCACAGATGAGTGCACTCATCTGCATTTCATCAATGGATAATTGCTAATGTCATACCAATCATTATTTGATCTCACATACCTTAGAATATATGCCAATGTATACATATACACAAAGAATATATATTAGGGGGTGCTTACCTTAATTCGTTGTGTAGGGGTGCTTAACTTAATTCTTTGTGTATATATAGTATATATATATATATATATATATATATATATATATATATATATATATATATATATATATATATATATATATATATATATATATATATATACAGTATATATATATATATATATATATTGTTGCGGATATGAGGATTGCACTTTTTTGATTGTGTGTATTGTAGTGGTAAATTGTTGTGTAACCTTGGTTGGATATGGCCCCTCCTGCCTCCAGAGTTGTGTAAAGGTAAAAAGGGCGTCTCGGTAGTTATTCCATGAAACACCACATTGAAGGACACGATAAAACCCTTGTTCAGTAGCTTATATCTTATTATGTGTTTTAGAGTAAGGCCTTGTCTTCCATTAGAACGACACTCCATTGCACCGAATCAATTAAGAATAGCTCCCCTTCAATAATTCCATTTCCCAGCCAAACTCTCCATCTGTGGGTAAAGCAGTTCACAAGCGTGGGATGTACGCCCTCTCATTTCGCTGCGATGGTGAATATGTGCTCCGTGCTCTGTTTGAACAGGAGGGGTGGGGTCGCCCGGGAGAGGCAAGCCCAGGGCGCGCCACGAAGGGCGGGGCTGTTCAGCCCCATGCCCAAATAAGGAAACAAGCCCGTGGCTCGCCACGAGGGGCGTGCCGTCGGCGCCATGCCCAAATAAGGAGACAAGCCCGTGGGATTACCATACAAGGTCACGAAACAGATCACGGGGGAGGAGGGCGGTACCGAAACCGAAGGGGGCGTGTCAGACCCGCGCTGAAGGTTTTGGAGAGAAGGGTGCGACGATCGCGGGGACAAGCGACACCAGAGATACGGCAGATGAGTCCAGGTGCGTGAGAGGGTTGGCAGTCCACCGGGAGAGAGTTCAGAGTTGCACCGGAGTTGCGTGAGAGATACAAAAAGCCTTTGACAAAGAGCCGCTTCAACCAGCCCCCTTTCAACCAGCCAAGTGACCCTGCCGGCGTGCACTGTAAAGTCGAATACAAGGAGCTGCCGGCTCCTCGCTTCCCGCCCGGAGTGGACCTGCTCGCTGTGCCCTGTGATCCCGCCTGCTCATCCCTCCAAGTCCAAACGATTCCTACCCTTCCATCCATTTGCGTACGTGAGTTTGTTCTGTTCGTGCTGTCCTGGGTAGTAAACTAAGTCAGTATAAGCTAGTAATTTGCACTGTGTTACCTGCTTTTTCATGTCCGCTGTAAATACCCGTGACTGCTCTTTTTGCTTATGTGTGTAAATAATAATAAACCCCGTTACTCTTCTGTACGTCTTCTTCTCCTTCCTCTTTGCATTCGTCGTCTTAGTCTTTTCCCGATTGAATAGCGGTGGCGCGATACGGCCAACGTCTGGGTGAATCGGGTGAGTCGGGGAACAACTGTTCGGCCGCGGTGCCTTCGCTCGGCAAACAACATCCATATCCGCGGACCGTAACAATATATATGTATGTATATATATATATATATATATATATATATATATATATATATATATATATATATATATATATATATACAGACTTGGCATTTAATATGGAATCTTTTTTTTGTGGGGGTGAACTTACTTTTCAAGATGACTGAGAACCAAAAGTTCATTGGAATTATGTTGAAATTATTCTAGATTTTGTTAATGTGACCTTTAAAAGAAACAAAAACCACATTTGACATTTCGAAGCAAATAAATTGATCCTTGAAAGTGATGTAAACTGATATCAAACTCAATTCACGGACAGTACTGTGTTAAACTTCTGTGCGTTTTCCAGAAGTATCTCTTTATTTTGCACATTAGCCAAAAAATGTTTTTAACATAAACAAAAATTAAATTACGACTGGAATTACGGACAGTAAAATTACAGTTCAGTACTTCGTGTAACCCCCACGAGCATTCAGGAGAGCACGTACACGTTGAGGCATGCTGTTCACGAGATTTGCCAAGGTTTGGACAGGAATCGCTTGCCATGCAGTGACAAAAGCCTGCTGCAATTCACACACAGAGGCAGGCTGCTGGTCCAAGTTGTCGATTTGACGCATTAATTCTGCCCACAAGTTCTCTATCGGATTCATATCCAGGGACATGGCAGGCCACTCCATATGCTCTACACCACGGTCAGCAAGAAAGTGTTGGATCATGCGAGCACGATGAGGCCGTGCATTGTCATCTTGGAAGACAAAGTTTCCTCGAAAGGCTGCACGAACAAATGGAAGCAATGTTTCTTCCAGAATGGCCCTATGCTTGAACTGGTTCAGGTTTCCATTCAGAACAACCAGGTCAGTTTTGCCTCCTGCATGAAAAGCAGCCCAAACGGTCACCCCACCACCTCCAGCTTGGACTCTTGGCACTATACAATCTTCGTTGTAGGCTTCATGCACTTGTCTGCACACTCGGACGCAGCCATATTGACGATAGACCAGAAATCTAGACTTGTCACTGAAGATCACGTGATTCCAGTGTCCTGGCTGCCATTGACGTTGCTCTCTGGCCCACTGCAATCGGCGCTGGCGGTGTTGTCTGGTCAGACATGGCTTTCTCAGGGGACGCCTGGCACGATAGCCTGCTTGAACCAGTCGTTGGTTGACTAGCCTTCTGGATACAGGCACATTTGTCAGTTGCTGCCACTCAGCCCTAAGCCGATTAGCTGACTTGGTATGGCCATTGCAGACTAACCGGTGCAGCTGGCGATCATCCCTCCTTGTGGTTCTGCGGGGACGTCCTGACCTCGGTATTGGAGTAGGGACACCCCTCTGAGCATTTCGTTTCAGGATCTTTGACACCTGACCTTGAGTGATGCTATACTGCCGAGCAATAGCACGCTGTTTCATGCCGGAATTTCGTAAAGCCACCACTAAATGACAAACAGCATTGTCGAGGTAACGGACCATCTCCAGGGGAAGCGGCAATAACTTTTGTAGACGTGCAGCAGTTGTTTTCCACGAATACAGAACGCAACAACCCTTATATACCCGATTGTGAAGCCAATCGTCAAAGGTACCTGTCCATACATTTTGTCACGCCATCTGCGATATAACCCTGTTATTGACTTCTTGCTGCGACAGACAATCAGTGACATGGTTCTTTTACCAAAGAAATCACCGAAGCGTAAAAGAAACTCACCAGATTGATATACCGAGTTCAGAAAGTAAACCCAAGTCAAGAAAAAATATATATTCCATATTAAATGCCAAGTCTGTATATATATATATTAGTAATATTACGTACAGCATGTATGTGGTAATCATACGTTTAATGTTCAATGTTATACCAGCTATTTTATCATCAGAAAGCTCAAATCTCTTTTACTAAATGTCATGTTTTAACGATGAAAATATAGTCCACTCTGCTTTGAAAGTACTCCTTAACTACACTATGCTTTGAAAAGCACAAAATAATCAGTCAATCAATGTATGTGTTGTCTTTTTTATAATACGATCAGTCTCAATAAAACTGCCTTTGCTGTGATAATGATTGAGACAATCTCTGAGTCAAAGGAGGCATTTTTCTCGATTTGGATGTTATTCTTGTTGCTTTCAATTGCCTTGAAAATGCCATTTCTATTGTATTTTTACGATTTGATAACTCTGATACTTTGATGACAAAGTTATATTTTCAAAACAACCACATTGTCTGGAGCTGCGAATGTGCAATAAATCATAAACCGAGGAGTTCATCGATGCAAAACAACCAAAGTAAGACCATAAACACTTTAGTAAACCAATAGTCAGGCAGACTGAACTGTAACTGCCTGTAAGTAGTACTCGTCTGACTAATATGGTTGGTTTGCCCTTCAAATAATCAGGGAACACAGTAAACATTGTGCAGACGTTTTTAGGGGTATTTGTGTCCCGTTCGACAGACTGTCTGAGAATAATTCAAGAGATAAAGAAAGGTGCCCGGAACCTTGTTACAGAAAACTAAGTTTCGAATGAGAAAGAGTTTTCAAACACTTGTCTACCCGAAGGTAAGATTTAAACGTGAATTAATTTTGCCGTTTTGAGTCTTTATTTCACAGGATGTGCCGTGATGTCCGGGCGCTGCCAAACCTCTGATGCAGTACCCCCACCGACTTCGGTGCCGTGTTTTGGAGGTTGTGGAAGGAAATTACATGTGAAATATCGTTCTTTATGTAAGTGGGGTATTTAAATGCAGATGAGTGTTTGTTCCTAATAATAGTTTTATTCGTCCATCATAGAAATGGGCGAATCCATTCAAATAAAAAGAAAAACCAAACCTACAACACACATAAAAGCTGTATAGGTTGTTCCAAAAATACCTGGACAACTTTGGTTGTTAATATATTTAGCCCCACAAATGATACAATGACACCCTTTGTTTTTTATGATGCAGAAACTCATAAAGTTTTTTTTAATTGCAGGTCTGATGGTTTAATGGAAAATAAAATGGCGACTCCACAGGAGAAAGCTCAGTGCGTCAAATGGTTCATCGAGATGAGATCCAACACGCAACTTCAGCGTAATTTTCGTACAAGATATGGAAGGAATCCGCCATCGTGGATTAATATCAGAGAGTGGTACAAGAGGTTTAAGGGGACTGGAATTTGTCAGAATAAGAAAAGTACCAGTCGACCAAGCAAAAGTGCAGAAGATGTTGAACGAGTGCGTGAATCATTTCAACAAAGTCCCAGAAAATCAATCCGACGAGCATCCAGAGAACTGGGACTACCAAACACCACTGTACACAGGATTTTGTATGAAAGACTGAAGTTTTATACCTACAAGGGGCAGATTCTGCAGGAACTTAAAACCAATGACGGACCCAAATGCAAGGCGTTTGCCTTGGAAATGCTCAGTCGCATAGAGGATGATGAAGATTATCTGACAAAGGTCATATTTACAGACGATTCGTATCGGAAAAGGTCAATCAGCACAATGTGAGGACCTGGGGCTCTGGAAACACTCACGTGGTCATTAAACACATACGTGATAGTCCAAAGGTCAATGTGTGGTGTGGCCTTGTCCATGACTGCTTGGTGGGTCCGTTTTTCTTTGTGGAGAATACAGTGATCTCAATCATTTACATGAACATGTTGGAAGGATTCACCTTTGCACAGATTGAAGACCAGCAACCCGATATAATTTTGCAACACGATGGTGCTCCCCCTCTCAACAATTTTCAGGTTGCTCGAGCCATCCTGAATGAACAATTATAAGGTCGTTGGATTGCCTGAGACGGACCAACCTCCTGGTCTCCATGATCACCTGACATAACCCTCCCTTGATTTTTTTTCTGTGAGGTTTGTCAAAGAAGTTGTCTACAACACAAAGGTGGCAAACCTGTAGGATCTTCCTTTTCAGATCACAGCTACATGCGCACTGGTGGACGCAAATACTCTGAGCCGAACACGGCTAGAACTCGTGTACCGCCTTGATGTCCTGCATGCGACAAACAAAGCTCACATTGAAGTGTATTGATGGTGTGCATAAAACTTTGAGTTTCTGTATCATATAAACGAAAGTGTATCGTTGTATCATTTGTGGTTCTAAATATACACAAAGAATTAAGTTAAGCACCCCTACACAACGAATTAAGGTAAGCACCCCCTAATATATATTCTTTGTGTATATGTATACATTGGCATATATTCTAAGGTATGTGAGATCAAATAATGATTGGTATGACATTAGCAATTATCCATTGATGAAATGCAGATGAGTGCACTCATCTGTGACGCCCATCGCTCGTGCAGCACGTGTTATCATCCACGTGGTCGTGATTTTCTGTAAATGCACTATCATCACGGGTTATTGCAAGTCACGCCTGAGCTCGTGTGGGGGTTACATGGTCATTTTCTCGTAATGGTGGCTCGTAGACGGTTGTCGGACGGAGAACGATGGCGGATAATAGGCATGATCGAGTCCGGAATGTCCAGAAAAGCTGTAGCTCGAACGTTTGGTTACCACCATTCGGTGATCAGTCGGTTGGTGCAGAAACACCAGGAAACGGATGCGGTGAAGGACCGCTCAAGGTCTGGAAGACCTCGCGTGACAACAGTCCGCCAGGATAGAGCGCTTTTGAGACTGGTGCGACGATATCCCTTCGCCTCGAGCCATTTCCTGAAGGACAACTGGCTGCCCAACAGAAGGCTATGTCACCGTACCGTGAGGAACCGCCTGAAATCGGCCGGTTTAAGGTCAAGACGAGTGATCAAGCGTCCAAGGCTACTCGAACGACATCAGAGGGAGCGTTTGGCATGGTGCCTAGCGCGACGTGGATGGAACATCCGGTCTTGGAGGCGAGTTCATTGGTCGGATGAAAGCCGGTTCTTGCTGTACGTGACAGATGGGCGTGTTCGGGTGTGGCGCCACAAAAACACCGCGTATGCACCTAAAAACATTCAACCAACGGTACCCTTTGGTGGTGGCTCGATTATGGTCTGGGGATGCTTCTCCCATGACTGTAAGTTGGACCTGATAACTGTGCGAGGTAACCTCAACGGAGAGCGATATGCCGAGGAAATCCTGAATACCACCGTAATCCCGCACTTCGATGACCACACCCTCGCCAGCAGACCCATCTTCATGGATGACAACGCCAGGCCTCACCGTGCGAGACGCGTCCGAGCCTTGCTGGAGCAAGGTGCTGTGACAACCATCCCCTGGCCTGCGTACGGTCCTGACCTGAACCCCCTCGAGCACGTTTGGGACATGTTGGGACGACGAATTGCGAAGATGGTCCCTCCAATAGCCAATCTGGATGAATTGGAACGTGCATTACATCGGGAATGGAAGAACCTGCCACAGCAACGCATACGACGGCTTACAGGGTCTATGAGACGTAGGGTTGAGTCAGTGATCCGATCACGTGGGTCCTACACACGTTATTGACGCAAAGATCGCTAGAGGTCTTCTCAGAACAATGACTGTACGTTAGAAAACATAAACGTCATCCACACTGTCCGTGATGGACCTATAGCTCCATACTTAAATTGAGGTGCAAATATGCCTAAAATTCCCAAAAAATTTCACCTTTAATTATTCAGAATAAAATATTGAAAACGGCATGATTGTTATGTTTTTATGTGACCATAATATCACTTCTCCAGAAAATATAGCAATATCATGGGTATATTACACTGTTTTGACGACAACAAACTTGTAATGTGCGAGGTTGTAAAAAAACGGGGGGGGGGGTGCTTAACTTAATTCTTTGTGTATATATTAACAACAGACAATATCTACAAAGAGAATATTAAATATATCTACAAAGGAATTTGCTATAAACTGGAGTTTAAAATATACATACAGATAGCATATGGTCACACGGTGCTGCAGGCACTTGACTGATCCTAATATGAAAACAATGAATTACTTATTATCACCAAATTATGAAATATTCACCAACACTCAAACTTCGAATGCAAAACATAACGATAGTACTGGATTATCACGTTGGGATTTCTGGTGGTCATTTTCATGATGCGCGGGTGGCCGCCTCTCCCTAGCACAGGTACAAGGCAAACAGTGCTATAGTGGACACCTGCACTGTACTTGCCAATTACAAACACACTGACATGTTACCAGCAAGGGGAGCAAACATACTCGTCGTTTTGTTAAGTTTAGATGAACATCCAGTTGGAAATAATTGCTCTCAGCTGATCAGCGTATTACATCGTAGATGAAGCAAGTTGACGAACAGGATTATGGGAAATATGTAGATAATTTACACTTACACGAGCCTCAATCTTGTATACAAAAATTTTTTTTTTTTGTATAAAGCTGCATCGAAAAAAACACAAAACCAACACCAAATATGTAAATTTCAATTAGATCTATAACAGCAAAGAATGTCTCAAGAAAAACTTTTATCTATTTATAAAATACTTTCAGATCTCCTACTATCTCCTGAATCCATGACATTTATACAGTCTATGATGTTTTATGCGCGATTTATGTATTGACTCGTATAAAGCCGGTCAAAAATGACGGGTTGGAACAGTTTTTGATGGTACAGCCACGTGAGCATGACAAAGTCTGAAGTCTGGGCCTAGTGTCAGAGGTGCTTATATCATCTTTATTTGTTAGACATCCTACAGATGTAAATGAACACTCGTTTTACTCTGCGCGCATTGCACATCATGTGCAGCAAATTTCACCTCCCTGTGCCTTGTATTTATTGTGATATTAAAAAATACCACTTCTGTACACCGATCTTGAGCCTCAGTTTGCAAGCTACCATCTACATTTCCAATGTAAGAGGCATAATTACTCTTCTTTTGGGTCTTCGGAGTCCTTGGGGTCTTTTGTGTCCTTGGGGTCTTTTGTGTCCTCTGGGTCATTTGGGTCCTTGGGGTCTTCAGTGTCTTCAGCATCTTTTGTGGCTTTTGGGTCTCTTGGGTCTTCTTGTTCATCGGTGTCTTTTGGGTCCTCCAGGTCTTTTGAGTCATTCGAGTATTTTGGGTCCTCGATCTGGATATTTAGGGTAATTTAAGGGTCTTTGGGGTATTTTGTGTATTATGGGTAATTTTAGGTCCACTGGGTCCTCAGGGTCTTTAAGGGGGATCTGGAGTCTTTTCGGTCTTTGGGGATATTTGGGTCTTCTTGGTCTTTTAGGGTATTTTGGATATTTTGGGTCTTGGGGTCTTTTGGGGTCTTTTCGGTCTTCTGGGTCTTTTCGATCCTTTCAGTAACCAGGATATTTTGGGTCTTCGGGCTCTTTTCAGTCTTTAAGGTTATTTGGGTCCTTTGGATCTTTGGGGTCTTTTCGGTGTTCAGGGTATTTTCGGTCTTCGGCATATTTAAAGGTCTTTGGAGTATTTTGGGTCTTCATGGTATTTTGGGTCTTTAACAGTCTTCAAGGTGTTTTGGGTCTTTGGGGTATTTTGGGTGTTTGAGGTCCATTGGGTCTTCAGGGTATTTTGGATCTTTGGGGTATTTTGGATCTTCAGAGTCCTTGAGGGTCTTCCGAGTCCTTGGGGTCTTTTTGGTACTCTGTCATTTGGGTCATTGGGGTTGTTTAGGTCTTTTGGATCCTCGGGGTCAGGGTCTTTGGGGTCCATTGGGTCTTTTCAGTCTTTTGGGTCTTCAGAGTCCTTGGGGTCTTCATATTCTTTTGTGTCTTTAACAGTCTACAGGATATTTTGGGTGTTTGGGGTCCATTGGGTCTTCTGGGTCCTTGGGGTCTTTTGGGTCCTCAGAGTCGTTTAGGTCTTTTAACCGGTTGACACACAGTCGTGTTCAAGATTGCCCCTTAAACCTCCCCACTCAAATCCCTCCTAAAGCACTACTCAAAGCCTTTAAAACCTAGCCTTATGAAGGGGGACAGACACACACACACACACACACAAACACACACACAAACACACAAACATACACACACACACACACACACACACACACACACATTGTGTTTTATATGGTAGATAAACTCCTTTACATGTAAAATTACAATCATTCAATAAGTCTCTCCTCTTGTGATTATTTATCGGTGTCAGGACGACGCAAGTTCATTGTACACCTTTCCCTCTCTATTTCATCTCGAGACGCTGTATGACGTCATCGCCAGGCCCCGAAGGGGGCCGGCAATGACGTGCACCTAAAGGGAGTACTCAGTTTTCACTCCATTTGTTTGTTTGTTTTCTTTGTTTTCTTGGTTGTTTGTTTGTCTGGGTGATATCTCAGCCATCCTTTGAACTAAAAGGCTGAAATTTGAACGCAAAGCTTAACAAGTGCTTTGGCAAAAAAGTATTTTTAATTTTTTGATTCATTAATTAATTGATGAATTACTTAATTAATATCGATTTATTAAGTACTTATTTATTTTCTTTCTCATCTGGGCAATATCTGTCACCTTTTGAGCTAGGAAGCTGATATTGGGACATGACAATAACCAAGTGATTTGACTGTAAAGGGTATTTTTGATTTATTAATTCATTATTCAATTAATCGATTAATTATTTAATTTTTTGATTAATTCCTTCATTCATTTTCAATCAATCACAATAATTACACAATCAACTAATCAATCAATTATTTTACACTATTCCCTCCCAATTACGTCTCCATGTGCTGCAAGACCACATCGCCGGGCACCCCGCGTGCGCTGGAGGATATTGTATTACCCTGCGCTCGCGAAGCGAAAAGCGGGGTTAAGCATTCATGTGCGTACATGTGCCGTACGTGTCTGCATTTAAAAAAATATTTTTCTCGGCAACCGTTGGTCCGATTGACATGAAATTTTCACCATATAGTGGGGCGGCTTAGCCCAAATATTCAAAAGAATTGTGCATTTTGTGATACAAGCACCAAATTTGGCATAAATGTACATTAATATGTTGCGAACATTTTCAGATATTGGGCCACTTGAAATTCCGTAATTTTTTTTTTCAATTTTTTTCAAATTTCGTAATTTCAAATTTTTCGGGTGACACCGTCACAATTTCGGTCTTCGAGGCCGGCCGATAGGCAAAGTGTGACCGGAAGGGACGAGGTTCTCCTGACCACGTGGCCCTCGATCTGGGAAGCGAGAGGCGTTCCATTAGTGGACGCGCCCCTCACGCCCGACTTTTGGGCGGCCCCGGCAGGCCGTTTGTTTTGACGTTCCGTGACAGGCCCCGCACCCCCACCTCCGGGCCGACCGGAAGCTTGTGCTGAGTACATCATACCTGAACAACTCAGTGAGGCAGAACACAGCAGTGCACACCAGGGTGACCCCTTCAGTGCATAAACCAATTAACCTGTCCACTGCAGGGCATATAGAAATGAAGTTATTTTCTGCATATAATAATAATATAAGTTCAGTTCTATATAACAATTTCTGTTATCACCACTAGTAGTGAGTGCCAAAGGTGGGCGGTCCGCTTCGAAAGTCCGCTTATCCGCTTATCCGCTGCAGCGGACTA
Organism: Myxine glutinosa; assembly: GCF_964187855.1. Lineage (NCBI taxonomy): Eukaryota > Metazoa > Chordata > Myxini > Myxiniformes > Myxinidae > Myxine > Myxine glutinosa. Next base: position 146,670,881 of record NC_136265.1, read on the forward strand.
ACGTTTTCGAAGCGGATAAGCGAATCGGAACAACCCCCGGAAACCGAAGCGGATAAGCGTAAGCGGACTACCAAAAAATTAAAGCGCATCGCGATTCGCCAAATCAGCTGTTAGCCTGAGCCGTTACTCTAGAATTGTGAATATTTATTTAAGTGAATAATAAGTGAAACCCTAACAACTCGGCTCTCGCCCAATCTCTTCCCGCTCGAGTTCCGTGATGCTTGGGTAACTCTATTTCTCAGGCATAACACGCCGCTCCTGAGCTCTGCCTCGGTCGAGCGCGTGTTCAGCTACGGGTCGGACATCCTCAGGCCTAAGAGGTCGGCCCTGGCTGCACCGAACTTCGAGGCCCTCGTCTTCATGAAGGGCAACCTCCAAATCCTCAAGAAGGCCCACGAGGTGGAGGAGGAAGACGAGGACTAGTCAACAGACTGCTAGTCTGTTGACTAGTAGACTCTCTTGTCAAAGAAAGGACGGGCAAATTGATTTTTCTTTAATGTAACTTGCATATATTAAAATTATATTTAAATTAACTGTAGAGTAGAGTAGAGTCGAGTGGAAAACTTTATTTCAATAAATTTTGAATAAATTTTATTTAAATAAAAATGTATATTTTTGATCTTAAAAGCTTTGTTTGTCTTTGTAGTAGTTAGAAATGGCTATTTAGGCTTAAAAAGCATTAAATTCCCTTTAGAAACGTCAAAAATCGCTTTAAAAACGTTGAAGCGCTTTAAAAAAATCGAATCGAAGCGGATAAGCGGATAAGCGGTAAGCGGACTAAGATTTTCGGCCGCTGAAGCGGATAAGCGAATCGGACTACACGGGCTGGCGGAGCGGATAAGCGGTAAGCGGACTTAAAATTTTCCGAATCGCGCCCACCTTTAACCACTACCACTACAACTACCACTACTACAAGCTTTGTCTGGAATTTTGTGGACTAACAGACAAACAGACATACAGACAAGCTGGGATCAAAACATTACCTCCTTCCACCATTGTGTAGAGGTAAACATCATGGAAATTATATCATGCCCTAGATTTAATTCATGCTTACCCATGTATTTGCTTCACTGGTTCACAAGGTCTTTTGCATACATGTAATTCAGACTCTCGTCTTCATTGCTGACCACACAATGTTCGCAACATATTAATGTACATTTGTGCCAAATTTGGTGCTTGTATCACAAAATGCACAATTCTTTTGAATATTTGGGCTAAGCCGCCCCACTATATCGGCCGGCCTCGAAGACCGAAATTGTGACGGTGTCACCCGAAAAATTTGAAATTACGAAATTTGAAAAAATTTGAAAAAAAAAATTACGGAATTTCAAGTGGCCCAATATCTGAAAATGTTCGCAACATATTAATGTACATTTGTGCCAAATTTGGTGCTTGTATCACAAAATGCACAACAGGTTTGCTATGCTGCTACACTAATAGGAGTGCCTCCTCCTGTAGAATATTTTAATGATTATTATGACGTCATAGTTCACGTGGTACAGGCGCCATCTTGGGAAAAACTTTGCACATCTATATCTCTGAAACCACTCAACGGAGAAAATTGAAACGTGGCTCATTGTAAAGAACTACGTATGGGGAATAGGTGTTATTAACGATGACGTAATTTGTGCCATAATTATGACGTCATAACTCGACAGGGACAACGCTTAGTCTGATCAGTTTGAAATGTATTGAGCGTGATATATGCAACAATTATATAAGAGAATATAAATTTATGATGTCATCGCTCACGTGGTCTGGCAGCCATATTGGATCAAAGGGAAAAAATGTTCAAAAACAGAAGATTTGGCTAGCATCAAATTGACTGCGCAGGGTAAGTATTCTATGAATACCATCTAGTTAATTTATTTATTTGGCATGGGGGCTGTACTTGTTTACTTTGTACTTTGTTTGCGGTGTACTTTGAATGTAGCTGTACTTGTTTCGATATATTTTTCTCGGTGGGGTCGATTTAACAGGTAGAAATCTGAAGTTTCTCATGGGGCTAAGAGGAGTTGAGCACAATGTGTTTGGTTGCGGGTGTGTCAAACTTAAGCGAAAGTTTTACCACCACCACAAAAGTTTTATCCCCGCCCCAACAGACGTTTTACACTTAAAGTGTTTCCAATCCCTCGAGAAATTTCACGGTTGGTTTCAAGGTTTGTTTTAATTGAAGAAATAAGGTCTCGATGCTGGACATTCAGTAAGAGATTAAGTGGGTGATGAAACGGTTGGTTGGCAGGTTGAAAGGTAATTAATAACTCTCTTTGATCAACGATTTTACCTTTATGATGAATACATTAATTATGTAACCTCCCTATGATTGGTGGTTATACAGTCTATGATGTTTTCATTGAAAAGGTTTTGTGGGCCGGTTTATTATGTTTGAAGATGTGATTTTTTTGGGTAAATGACAAGTGTTGACTGTTGAGTGTATAATTATTGCGTTTCTGAATATTTCATTGCTGTACACAGAGTGAAGAATGTAAATCTTGATTGGAATTTGCCAATATATGTGGTACACTGTGTACTCTATGATGCAGCATCACATTGATGGGTTCTCGCATCTTCAAGCCGATGATGGGGAGAAAATGTGGTTTCTGAAACAATTTCAGCAGCTCGTGCTGCAACACCTTATCCAAATAATGCAAGCATGGTACATCATCAATGTGTTGTACATGGCTGTGTGGTACATCGCGGTGTGGTACATCGCGGTGTGGTACATCGCTGTGTTGTACATCGTGGTGTGGTGCATCGCAGTGTTGTACATCACTGTGTGGTACATCTCTGTGTAGTACATCACTGTGTGGTACATAACTGTATTGCACATCACTGTGTGGTATATCGCTGTGTTATACGGCGCTGTGTTATACATTGATTTGCTGTACATCGCTGTGTGGTTCATCTCTGTGTTGTACATCTATGTGTTGTACATCTATGTGTTGTACATCTCTGTGTTGTACATCTCTGTGTTGTACATCTCTGTGTTGTGCATCTCTGTGTTGTACATCTCTGTGTTGTGCATCTCTGTGTTGTACATCTCTGTGTTGTACATCTCTGTGTTGTACATCTCTGTGTTGTGCATCTCTGTGTTGTACATCTCTGTGTTGTACATCTCTGTGTTGTACATCTCTGTGTTGTACATCTATGTGTTGTACATCTATGTGTTGTACATCTCTGTGTTGTACATCTCTGTGTTGTGCATCTCTGTGTTGTACATCTCTGTGTTGTACATCTCTGTGTTGTGCATCTCTGTGTTGTACATCTCTGTGTTGTACATCTATGTGTTGTACATCTATGTGTTGTACATCTATGTGTTGTACATCTATGTGTTGTACATCGCGGTGTTGTACATCTCTGTGTTGTACATCTCTGTGTTGTGCATCTCTGTGTTGTACATCTCTGTGTTGTACATCTCTGTGTTGTGCATCTCTGTGTTGTACATCTCTGTGTTGTACATCTATGTGTTGTACATCTATGTGTTGTACATCTCTGTGTTGTACATCTATGTGTTGTACATCGCGGTGTGGTACATCGCGGTGTGGTACATCGCTGTGTTGTACATCGTGGTGTGGTGCATCGCAGTGTTGTACATCACTGTGTGGTACATCTCTGTGTAGTACATCACTGTGTGGTACATAACTGTATTGCACATCACTGTGTGGTATATCGCTGTGTTATACGGCGCTGTGTTATACATTGATTTGCTGTACATCGCTGTGTGGTTCATCTCTGTGTTGTACATCTATGTGTTGTACATCTATGTGTTGTACATCTCTGTGTTGTACATCTCTGTGTTGTACATCTCTGTGTTGTGCATCTCTGTGTTGTACATCTCTGTGTTGTGCATCTCTGTGTTGTACATCTCTGTGTTGTACATCTCTGTGTTGTACATCTCTGTGTTGTGCATCTCTGTGTTGTACATCTCTGTGTTGTACATCTCTGTGTTGTACATCTATGTGTTGTACATCTATGTGTTGTACATCTCTGTGTTGTACATCTCTGTGTTGTGCATCTCTGTGTTGTACATCTCTGTGTTGTACATCTCTGTGTTGTGCATCTCTGTGTTGTACATCTCTGTGTTGTACATCTATGTGTTGTACATCTATGTGTTGTACATCTCTGTGTTGTACATCTATGTGTTGTACATCTATGTGTTGTACATCTCTGTGTTGTGCATCTCTGTGTTGTACATCTCTGTGTAGTACATCTCTGTGCTGTACATCTGTATTGTACATCTATGTGTTGTACATCTATGTGTTGTACATCTATGTGTTGTACATCTCTGTGTTGTACATCTGTGTTGTACATATCTGTGTGGTATATCTCTGTGTTGTACATCTCTGTGTTATACATCTATTGGTTGTACATCTCTGTGTTGTACATCTCTGTGTTGTACATCGCTGTGTTGTACATCGCTGTGTTGTACATGTGTGTTGTACATCTATGTGTTGTACATCTGTGTTGTACATCTATGTGTTGTACATCTATGTGTTGTACATCTGTGTTGTACATCTCTGTGTGGTATATCTCTGTGTTGTACATCTCTTTGTTGTACATCTCTGTATGGTACATCTCTGTGTTGTATATCTCTGTGTTGTACATCTCTGTGTTGTACATCTCTGTGTGGTACATATCTGTGTTGTATATCTCTGTGTGGTACATCTCTGTGTTGTACATCTGTGTTGTACATCTCTGTGTGGTACATCTGTGTGTGGTACATCTATGTGTTGTACATCTGTGTTGTACATCTGTGTTGTACATCTATGTGTTGTACATCTATGTGTTGTACATCTATGTGTTGTACATCTATGTGTTGTACATCTCTGTGTTGTACATATCTGTGTTGTACATCTCTGTGCTGTACATCTATGTGTTGTACATCTATGTGTTGTACATCTCTGTGTGGTACATCTATGTGTTGTACATCGCTGCGTTGTACATATATGTGTTGTACATCTATGTGTTGTACATCTCTGTGTTGTACATCGCTGTGTTGTACATCTCTGCATTGTACATCATTGCTCGCACTGCCACTGTTCTTGCAAGTTCCCTACAATTGCCACATTCAAGTTCAACCTTTTCAAGCATATTCCACAAAACGTCAATTACCCACCAAGGCAGGTATTTAGGACGACAGAGAACTGCACTTGCCTTGTACATTGATGAAGGTAAATCTGTTGCTGAAGTGACAAACACGGGTCTTTTCTCCTCGTGACAAATTTCAGTTCAAGAAATGGTCGATCTCAACTACAATACATTCTTGTCATTTGTAATTCTTGTGTTGCAGTTGAAGGGAAAATGAGATGGAAAGTGCTGGCCCTGTTGACGTTACTCCCACCGATGGGGTGTGGGTTCGCTCAGCCTCACAGCAATGGATGTCTCCTTACCAGCTGCAATTGCTCGACCTGCTCTACAATCCCCAACGATCAGGCAAACTGGACCTGTGTGTTTGATTGTAAGACGCTTCATCTAAGCAGCAAACTGTTTCATCTACAAAAGGTGCAAAGGCTTTTGATTGCCGACAGCAGGATTGTCAATGTGGACCTCAACGCCTCGGAGCACCTCAAGAACCTGACCCATTTGGTCATTCAGAGGAGCTCTTTCGAGATGCATGTTTTTCAGAGAATCATGCGAGTTCCTATGCCGGCTCTACAATATTTGCAGCTTCTTGAGGTTCATGGCATCGGTTTGCTCGGCCCGAAGACTTTCGAAGTCCAACAGAACCTGAGGAGCATCATTATCGAGCAAAGCAACATAGCATCGGGGATCAGGAATGGAGCTTTCATGAATCTCAAGCATCTGAACTTGATCAGCCTTAGAGGGGACGGTCTTGAGGGCTTCTCAACACACTGGTTCGATGGAGCGACTTTGAATCGCTCCAGTTTTCACCTGGATCTCCGGGATAACATCCTCAACTGTGACTGCCTTTGGATCGGAATAATTGAGAACCAATGGATGAAGGACAACATTGCCTGGGACCAGCACTGTGCATCTACATTCGATCTGTCCAATGCCAATGGATCGCTAAAAGCCTGCCGCCCCCCAGAGGTAGTTACACCTTTCACGGAAGTGACATCACTGCTGGTATCTAACATCACACTGAGTTGCGAAGCTTCTGGAAATCCAAGACCCGTACTAAGTTGGCTTGATCCTCAAGGAAATGAGCTGCAAAGCCAGGCGATAAATGTCAGTGACTTTGAAGTTAGCGGTAAAATCACCATACCTTACATTATTGTGCGTTCTGGAATATATATGTGTAGATCCCAAAACTGTTATGGAGAATCCACTGCGCTCTTCCACTTGGTCATCAACCCAAGTCTCATCCTCAAGACACTCCAATTCTCGCTTGCTCTAATGTTCGGCTGCTCCGGTGCACTTGTTATTGCTATTGTGGCATTCTTGATGTCCATTAAACACTGCAAGGTGTGCAGTGGGTGTAGAAACAGAGGGCACACACAGAGTGAGGAATCACCAAATGATGAGCATGCATTCCAAGATCAAGCTGTGTATGTTACCGACGAGATCAAGTCTGGCTATGCTGCCTCGGACAACTGGGAAAGAGTTCCGGACAGAAGAAAGGAGTTCCAGAATGGTGTGGAGAACCCGGTTTTCGATGACTCCTCAGAGGTGCAGATGGAGGTATTGGATCTCCAAACGCACCTGCAGCAAGCAGCCATAGGTGTGCAATTCCAATGAAACCGAATAATGTAGTGTTTGCTTTGAGAATATTTACATTGAATCGTGTACGTACACAAATATGGTGGATATTGGACTCCCAACACCACTAATGCCCCTTACCGTACCTTCTCTTCATCTCCTTTCTCATTTATCCCTTCAACCCTCTGAATCTTCCACCCTTCCTTCTCTCTGCTATCCTCACCGATTAACTTCATCTGTTTATGGGACCACCTGTTTATTACGTATGCAAATATGTCAGTATGTTTGACCCTGCTCCTCCCTCCACTACCTTTTGTGTAAATGCGCATTGGAATTTTGTCTTCACGATTTAACAGTTACCTGCCAGAGCAGTTTATGACATTATCAAACCTTTAAAATGCCCCCCAAACTTCCTAAACTGTTCACCGAAAGTGCATGGATGGGGACCCTGGTAAGATTCGTTTCACCCTGTTGTGTGTTAAACAAGAGTAAAGATTAGTTTAAGACACGAGTGATGTTGAATGGAAACTATTAAAATTAGTGGCTTCAGTTTATATTGTTTCAGTGGACAAGCAGATGAACAAACATGGGAAGATTTACTAAGACCCACTGGAATTGGTCTGAAATGGGGGCTTATGGATTGGGTCTTGTCAGCCTGTCCGTCCATGCGTGCATGTGCCTGCAACCATATATCGGAGATGTGTGGACCGATTTTGTTCATACTTGGCATAAAGACAATACATGACGGTATACGTATGCACATCGTTTTGTTTCACGATGAGATCAAAGATGGCCGACTGGCGGCCATTTTAGTTGTAAAAAAACAACCCGATGTTGACCACGCCCTGAACCATTTCTCGGACGTGCATTTACTGACCCTGTTCCTCAAATGATGGGAAAAGGTTACAAAACAGTATCATGCACAGTTTTCTTTCTTAAAAAGTTTTCCAATGCTACTTAGTGCTACTACAGTACAAACCCCAATGCAACTCAAACGAGAACAGCACTCTGTAGAGCGCATACCTCTGCCAGGCTGAACAGTTTACATTTTCTATCCACTGATGGGTCAGATATGGGTCTGACATGAACCAAAATGTAATTGGCTTGTTATTGTCGTCTAACCAACTCATCCACTAAGTTTTGTCAAAAGTAATCCACAACTTTTTGAAATACCATGCGACATATCGCTTTTGGCCCTATCACTTAAAATAATTAAATAATTCTCATATCCGGATCCGGATCTTCAACAAAATCGAATCACTTCGCCCGTGTCACCTACTTAACCTCTCCACCAAATTTCACAATGGTCACGTTAAATTCACAATCTCTTTCCACTTTCTTCCTGTTCTTAATATTCCTGTTCCAATTCGTTAAGTACAATGTTAAAAGTAAATTAAAAATGTTCAAATTCACAATCTCGCGAGATTCCGTCATACGCGATTCTTCACTAAAAATAGCGGATAGGTAAGCTAAATTATCAAAAAAACAGGTAAGGTCATTTGTAACGGAACAAATAATATACAACTGGAACTCCTCAGACAAAGACCTTGATAATGATATTGTACACCACTCCTTTCCTATTCCATCTCCAGGTGTGACGTTGTTTATTACCCTCAACAGAGGAGAGTCCTGCGGTAGACTCGACAGAGGAGACTTCAGAACAGTCCAGCGTTTTGTCTAGAACCATTCCTGGGTGTTTTTGAAGTGTGTTTGGGGTCATTGTCCTGCTCCTGCTCCTGCCCATGCCCATCTCCATGACCTTCGACGGAGACCCAGCTTTCTGACATTGGGTTGAACATTGCGCTCCAAAATGCCTTGGTAATCTCCTGATTTCATGATGCCATGCACACATTCAAGGCACTCAGTGCCAGAGGTAGCACAGCACCCCAAAACATCACTGAACCTCCTTTATGTTTGACTGTAGGGAAGGTGTTCTTTTCTTTGAAGGCTTCATTTTGTTTTCTGTAAACATAGAGATGATGTGCTTTACCAAAAAGCTCTAATTTTGTCTCATCTGTCCACAGGACATTCTCCCAGAAGGATTTTGGCTTGTTCAGGTGTATTTTTGCAAACTCCAGTTGGGCTTTCTTATGTCTCTCTCTCTCTCTCTCTCTCAGCAGTGGGGTCCTCTTGGGTCTCCTACCATATAACCCCCTTTCATTGAGTTGGTGACGGATGGTGCGAGTTGAAACTGTCGTACCTTGTGTCTGAAGGTCAGCTTGAATCTATTTGGCAGTTGATCGAGGTGTTTTCTCCACCATTCGAACAATCCTTTGCTGCAATCTCCGATCAAGTTTTCTCTTGCGGCCACGTCCAAGAAGGTTGGCTACAGTGCCATGAGCCTTAAACTTCCTGATAACATTGCATACGGTGGACACAGGAACATACAATCTTGTGTCTGACCTCCTCAGACAATTCTCTGGTTTTCTTTCTTTTCTCCATGCCCATTGCAGAACACACAGTGACACAAAACAGCAGAATGACTCCTTTTCTCTATTCAAACTGGTTGAATGAATGATTTTTATATTGCAGGCACCAGCATCTCACCACAGGTGAGTTCAATTCCAAAGTAAAGGCGAATCACCTGCTTGAAATCTAATTATTTCTAACAACTTCTAAAAGGTGCCAATAATCTTTTCCAGGCCATTTTAGGATATCTTTGTGGAATAAGCTAAGATTTAGTAATTTTTTCAGCTTTTTTTGTTTTGTTCCACTGCAAACCAAATAAATACAAATGTGGAGACCAAAATACTTTTTACTTTCAACAATTTTCTGGGAGAAATGGTGCGTTATTTGTAAAAGAGTGCAAGGGTGCCAATATTTTTTGGCCACGACTGTATGTTGCAATAGTCCGTAATTAATGGAGGCAATTAATACACGTAGTCAAATCCAATAATAAGTAATTAATTCACGTACTCACGATCCAACTTACGTTCAAATAGTACGTAATTTATAGACATACTCACAGGGGTCGACCAAGACGTCACCTCAACACGGCGGTTCACCATCCACCCATGTTTTTTAGTTTTATATGCAGTATAAAAATAGATATTATGTAAATCAGTTGTAAATTGATGATATATGTGAAATTTGACCTATATTGACCTCAAAAACAATCAACAACTTTCCTGCTTGTCACGACCTCAGCTGCAGATCTATCGTTTCTTGCATTGAATATAACAATTACGTGTCCGCTCGTATTGCTTTGAACGTGTTAACCGAGTTTGTTTCGATCCGCTTGCAGTAATTGTTTGCTAGATATCATGAGGAGCTCCTTGTTTAAAAGCGGGTGTCTGGAGAGTCCGCTTGTGATGCAAGACGCATGGATGGAACTCAATAACCACCGTGCCATTCCCATTATATCCCGCTCATTCGGCAAGATATTAAATTTGCTCCCATGGCGATGGCCTTGTAATCAGGTTGGATTTTCTTTAGATGCATAAAAAGATGCAGTGCCCCATGACAAATAAATAAATAACATATTCTCCAGCGCTTGACATTGCTAGGGCACCCATCGATGCCGCCGTACAGCACGTGGAGATGGAATTGGGAGAGAGCGGTGTGCATTAATTCATTGATTCATTGCGTAATTAAAATAAATAAATAATAATCGTAAAATAATTAGTTTCTTAATCAATTGGCTCATAGCATATCGTAAACCACCACTGTTTCATCTGAAACTAACTTTTTGAAAATTAAGTAATCGAAAATTTAAATAAATTATTGATTAATCAATAAATCAAAAATACCTTTTACAGCCAAATCATTTAGTCATTGCCATGTCCAAATATCAGCTTCCTATCTCAACAGGTGCCTGAGATATTTTCCAGATTAGAAAGAAAATAAATAAGGAATGAATAAATCGATAATATTTAAGTAATTAATCAATTAACTGCTTAATCAAAACATGCATAATACTGTTTTTGCCATAGCCCTGGTTCATTATTGTGCCCAAATTTCAGCTTACTAGCTCCAAGGATGGCTGAGATATCACCCAGACAAACAAACAAGAAAAAGAAAAAAAAGAAACGAGAAAGAAAAGCAAACGAGTGAAGACAGAGTACGCCCTTCTAGCGGGCGTCATCGCCAGGTTTCAGCACCTGCCCATGACGTCATGCAGAGTCTAGAGGTAGAATGGGGAGGGGCAGACTACAATACCTAACCTACATCAGCGGCACAGCTGTGCCATCAGCCAATGATGCCACTCGCGGCCACCGAATAAGGGTGGCAGACGAGACTCCCAGCTTAACGTCCATCCGAGGGACGGCACGCACATTGTTGCCTCACCCTGCCTGCGAAACACCAGGATGACCGTATATAACTGAGTCAGGATTCGAACCTTCGACAGCTTAATAGTGAGTGTGCGTACCTTCTAGTCCAGTCTATCCTGCCATCCCAGAATGAATTGACTTGCAGGTGCCGGAAATGGTACTGGATTTGAGAACCTGCCAATTTGATGCAACACCTCAATCTAGTGGCCTACAGCACAGTGTGTTTTAAAAGGAACATTAGGGTAAATGCCCTCTTTTTTTAATGGCGTAAACGTTTCAAAGGACACATTGTAGCATTCTCAAGTTTATAATCGATTATTATAGATTATATCATTCGATTGATAAGCCTGGTGTTGGCTTAGCGGCTAGGGTGCCGGCTTGGGATCCTAGGATCCTGAGTTAAAATCCCGGTCGATCGCTGAATTAACGCCAGGGGGGTTGACTCAGCCTGTCATCCTTCAGAGGTCGGAAAATTGAGTACCAGTTCTCTGGTAATTCCTTGTGTGTCGCAAGAGGCGACCAACAGGGTTGACGGCAGGAAGGGCGTCCGGCCATAAAACATTGCTTCAAAAAGGGGACCATGGTGCCCGAAAAAGGTAAAACATTGCTTCAAAAAGGGGACCACGGTGCCTGAAAAAGGTAAAACATTGCTTCAAAAAGGGGACCATGGTGCCTGAAAAAGGTAAAACATTGCTTCAAAAAGGGGACCACGGTGCATGAAAAAGGTAAAACATTGCTTCAAAAAGGGGACCACGGTGCCTGAAAAAGGTAAAACATTGCTTCAAAAAGGGGTAAAACATTGCTTCAAAAAGGGGACCACGGTGCCTGAAAAAGGTAAAACATTGCTTCAAAAAGGGGACCACGGTGCATGAAAAAGGTAAAACATTGCTTCAAAAAGGGGACCACGGTGCCTGAAAAAGGTAAAACGTTGCTTCAAAAAGGGGACCATGGTGCCCAAAAAAGATAAAACATTGCTTCAAAAAGGGGACCATAGTGCCCAAAAAAGGTAAAACATTGCTTCAAAAAGGGGACCACGGTGCCTGAAAAAGGTAAAACATTGCTTCAAAAAGGGGACCACGGTGCCTGAAAAAGGTAAAACATTGCTTCAATAAGGGGACCATGGTGCATGAAAAAGATAAAACATTGCTTCAAAAAGGGGACCATAGTGCCCAAAAAAGGTAAAACATTGCTTCAAAAAGGGGACCACGGTGCCTGAAAAAGGTAAAACATTGCTTCAAAAAGGGGACCACGGTGCCTGAAAAAGGTAAAACATTGCTTCAATAAGGGGACCACGGTGCCTGAAAAAGGTAAAACATTGCTTCAATAAGGGGACCACGGTGCCTGAAAAAGGTAAAACATTGCTTCAAAAAGGGGTAAAACATTGCTTCAAAAAGGGGACCACGGTGCCTGAAAAAGGTAAAACGTTGCTTCAAAAAGGGGACCATGGTGCCTGAAAAAGGTAAAACGTTGCTTCAAAAAGGGGACCACGGTGCCCGAAAAAGGTAAAACATTGCTTCAAAAAGGGGACCACGGTGCCTGAAAAAGGTAAAACATTGCTTCAAAAAGGGGACCACGGTGCCTGAAAAAGGTAAAACATTGCTTCAAAAAGGGGACCACGGTGCCTGAAAAAGATAAAACATTGCTTCAAAAAGGGGACCACGGTGCCTGAAAAAGGTAAAACATTGCTTCAAAAAGGGGACCATGGTGCCTGAAAAAGGTAAAACATTGCTTCAAAAAGGGGACCATGGTGCCCAAAAAAGATAAAACATTGCTTCAAAAAGGGGACCACGGTGCCTGAAAAAGATAAAACATTGCTTCAAAAAGGGGACCACGGTGCCTGAAAAAGATAAAACATTGCTTCAAAAAGGGGACCACGGTGCCCAAAAAAGATAAAACATTGCTTCAAAAAGGGGACCACGGTGCCTGAAAAAGGTAAAACATTGCTTCAAAAAGGGGACCACGGTGCATGAAAAAGATAAAACATTGCTTCAAAAAGGGGACCACGGTGCCTGAAAAAGATAAAACATTGCTTCAAAAAGTGGACCATGGTGCCTGAAAAAGCTAAAACATTGCTTCAAAAAGGGGACCACGGTGCCCAAAAAAGATAAAACATTGCTTCAAAAAGGGGACCACGGTGCCCAAAAAAGATAAAACATTGCTTCAAAAAGGGGACCACGGTGCCCGAAAAAGATAAAACATTGCTTCAAAAAGGGGACCACGGTGCCCAAAAAAGATAAAACATTGCTTCAAAAAGGGGACCACGGTGCCCGAAAAAGATTAAACATTGCTTCAAAAAGGGGACCATGGTGCCCAAAAAAGATAAAACATTGCTTCAAAAAGGGGACCATGGTGCCCAAAAAAGATAAAACATTGCTTCAAAAAGGGGACCATGGTGCCCAAAAAAGGTAAAACATTGCTTCAAAAAGGGGACCACGGTGCCCAAAAAAGATAAAACATTGCTTCAAAAAGGGGACCACGGTGCCCAAAAAAGGTAAAACATTGCTTCAAAAAGGGGACCATGGTGCCCAAAAAAGGTAAAACATTGCTTCAAAAAGGGGACCACGGTGCCCAAAAAAGATAAAACATTGCTTCAAAAAGGGGACCACGGTGCCCAAAAAAGATAAAACATTGCTTCAAAAAGGGGACCATGGTGCCCAAAAAAGGTAAAACATTGCTTCAAAAAGGGGACCATGGTGCCCAAAAAAGATAAAACATTGCTTCAAAAAGGGGACCATGGTGCCCAAAAAAGGTAAAACATTGCTTCAAAAAGGGGACCACGGTGCCCAAAAAAGATAAAACATTGCTTCAAAAAGGGGACCATGGTGCCCAAAAAAGATAAAACATTGCTTCAAAAAGGGGACCATGGTGCCCAAAAAAGATAAAACATTGCTTCAAAAAGGGGACCATGGTGCCCAAAAAAGATAAAACATTGCTTCAAAAAGGAGACCACGGTGCCCAAAAAAGATAAAACATTGCTTCAAAAAGGGGACCATGGTGCCCAAAAAAGGTAAAACATTGCTTCAAAAAGGGGACCACGGTGCCCAAAAAAGATAAAACATTGCTTCAAAAAGGGGACCATGGTGCCCAAAAAAGATAAAACATTGCTTCAAAAAGGGGACCATGGTGCCCAAAAAAGATAAAACATTGCTTCAAAAAGGGGACCATGGTGCCCAAAAAAGATAAAACATTGCTTCAAAAAGGAGACCACGGTGCCCAAAAAAGATAAAACATTGCTTCAAAAAGGGGACCACGGTGCCCAAAAAAGATAAAACATTGCTTCAAAAAGGGGACCATGGTGCCCAAAAAAGATAAAACATTGCTTCAAAAAGGGGACCATGGTGCCCAAAAAAGATTAAACATTGCTTCAAAAAGGGGACCATGGTGCCCAAAAAAGATAAAACATTGCTTCAAAAAGGGGACCATGGTGCCCAAAAAAGATAAAACATTGCTTCAAAAAGGGGACCATGGTGCCCAAAAAAGATAAAACATTGCTTCAAAAAGGGGACCATGGTGCCCAAAAAAGATAAAACATTGCTTCAAAAAGGGGACCATGGTGCCCAAAAAAGATAAAACATTGCTTCAAAAAGGGGACCCATGGTGCCCAAAAAAGATAAAACATTGCTTCAAAAAGGAGACCACGGTGCCCAAAAAAGATAAAACATTGCTTCAAAAAGGGGACCACGGTGCCCAAAAAAGATAAAACATTGCTTCAAAAAGGGGACCACGGTGCCCAAAAAAGATAAAACATTGCTTCAAAAAGGGGACCACGGTGCATGAAAAAGGTAAAACATTGCTTCAAAAAGGGGACCACGGTGCCCAAAAAAGATAAAACATTGCTTCAAAAAGGGGACCATGGTGCCCAAAAAAGATAAAACATTGCTTCAAAAAGGAGACCACGGTGCCCAAAAAAGATAAAACATTGCTTCAAAAAGGGGACCACGGTGCCCAAAAAAGATAAAACATTGCTTCAAAAAGGGGACCACGGTGCCCAAAAAAGATAAAACATTGCTTCAAAAAGGGGACCACGGTGCCCAAAAAAGATAAAACATTGCTTCAAAAAGGGGACCACGGTGCCCAAAAAAGATAAAACATTGCTTCAAAAAGGGGACCACGGTGCCCAAAAAAGATAAAACATTGCTTCAAAAAGGGGACCATGGTGCCCAAAAAAGATAAAACATTGCTTCAAAAAGGGGACCACGGTGCCCAAAAAAGATTAAACATTGCTTCAAAAAGGGGACCATGGTGCCCAAAAAAGATTAAACATTGCTTCAAAAAGGGGACCATGGTGCCCAAAAAAGATAAAACATTGCTTCAAAAAGGGGACCATGGTGCCCAAAAAAGATAAAACATTGCTTCAAAAAGGGGACCACGGTGCCCAAAAAAGATTAAACATTGCTTCAAAAAGGGGACCATGGTGCCCAAAAAAGATAAAACATTGCTTCAAAAAGGGGACCATGGTGCCCAAAAAAGATAAAACATTGCTTCAAAAAGGGGACCACGGTGCCCAAAAAAGATAAAACATTGCTTCAAAAAGGGGACCACGGTGCCCAAAAAAGATAAAACATTGCTTCAAAAAGGGGACCATGGTGCCTGAAAAAGATAAAACATTGCTTCAAAAAGGGGACCATGGTGCCCAAAAAAGATAAAACATTGCTTCAAAAAGGGGACCACGGTGCCCAAAAAAGATTAAACATTGCTTCAAAAAGGGGACCATGGTGCCCAAAAAAGATAAAACATTGCTTCAAAAAGGGGACCATGGTGCCCAAAAAAGATAAAACATTGCTTCAAAAAGGGGACCACGGTGCCTGAAAAAGATAAAACATTGCTTCAAAAAGGGGACCATGGTGCCCAAAAAAGATAAAACATTGCTTCAAAAAGGGGACCATGGTGCCCAAAAAAGATAAAACATTGCTTCAAAAAGGGGACCATGGTGCCCAAAAAAGATAAAACATTGCTTCAAAAAGGGGACCACGGTGCCTGAAAAAGATAAAACATTGCTTCAAAAAGGGGACCATGGTGCCCAAAAAAGATAAAACATTGCTTCAAAAAGGGGACCATGGTGCCCAAAAAAGATAAAACATTGCTTCAAAAAGGGGACCACGGTGCCCAAAAAAGATAAAACATTGCTTCAAAAAGGGGACCATGGTGCCTGAAAAAGGTAAAACATTGCTTCAAAAAGGGGACCCATGGTGCCTGAAAAAGATAAAACATTGCTTCAAAAAGGGGACCACGGTGCCCAAAAAAGATAAAACATTGCTTCAAAAAGGGGACCACGGTGCCCAAAAAAGATTAAACATTGCTTCAAAAAGGGGACCATGGTGCCCAAAAAAGATAAAACATTGCTTCAAAAAGGGGACCACGGTGCCCAAAAAAGATAAAACATTGCTTCAAAAAGGGGACCACGGTGCCCAAAAAAGATTAAACATTGCTTCAAAAAGGGGACCATGGTGCCCAAAAAAGATAAAACATTGCTTCAAAAAGGGGACCACGGTGCCCAAAAAAGATAAAACATTGCTTCAAAAAGGGGACCATGGTGCATGAAAAAGGTAAAACATTGCTTCAAAAAGGGGACCACGGTGCCCAAAAAAGATAAAACATTGCTTCAAAAAGGGGACCACGGTGCCCAAAAAAGATAAAACATTGCTTCAAAAAGGGGACCACGGTGCCCAAAAAAGATAAAACATTGCTTCAAAAAGGGGACCACGGTGCCCAAAAAAGATTAAACATTGCTTCAAAAAGGGGACCATGGTGCCCAAAAAAGATAAAACATTGCTTCAAAAAGGGGACCACGGTGCCCAAAAAAGATAAAACATTGCTTCAAAAAGGGGACCATGGTGCATGAAAAAGGTAAAACATTGCTTCAAAAAGGGGACCATGGTGCCCAAAAAAGATAAAACATTGCTTCAAAAAGGGGACCACGGTGCCCAAAAAAGATAAAACATTGCTTCAAAAAGGGGACCACGGTGCCCAAAAAAGATTAAACATTGCTTCAAAAAGGGGACCATGGTGCCCAAAAAAGATAAAACATTGCTTCAAAAAGGGGACCACGGTGCCCAAAAAAGATAAAACATTGCTTCAAAAAGGGGACCATGGTGCCCAAAAAAGATAAAACATTGCTTCAAAAAGGGGACCACGGTGCCCAAAAAAGGTAAAACATTGCTTCAAAAAGGGGACCACGGTGCCCAAAAAAGGTAAAACATTGCTTCAAAAAGGGGACCACGGTGCCCAAAAAAGATAAAACATTGCTTCAAAAAGGGGACCACGGTGCCCAAAAAAGATAAAACATTGCTTCAAAAAGGGGACCACGGTGCCCAAAAAAGATTAAACATTGCTTCAAAAAGGGGACCACGGTGCCCAAAAAAGAAAAAACATTGCTTCAAAAAGGGGACCACGGTGCCCAAAAAAGATTAAACATTGCTTCAAAAAGGGGACCACGGTGCCCAAAAAAGAAAAAACATTGCTTCAAAAAGGGGACCACGGTGCCCAAAAAAGATTAAACATTGCTTCAAAAAGGGGACCATGGTGCCCAAAAAAGATAAAACATTGCTTCAAAAAGGGGACCATGGTGCCCAAAAAAGATTAAACATTGCTTCAAAAAGGGGACCATGGTGCCCAAAAAAGATAAAACATTGCTTCAAAAAGGGGACCATGGTGCCCAAAAAAGATAAAACATTGCTTCAAAAAGGGGACCATGGTGCCCAAAAAAGATAAAACATTGCTTCAAAAAGGGGACCATGGTGCCCAAAAAAGATAAAACATTGCTTCAAAAAGGGGACCACGGTGCCCAAAAAAGATAAAACATTGCTTCAAAAAGGGGACCATGGTGCCCAAAAAAGATAAAACATTGCTTCAAAAAGGGGACCACGGTGCCCAAAAAAGATTAAACATTGCTTCAAAAAGGGGACCATGGTGCCCAAAAAGATAAAACATTGCTTCAAAAAGGGGACCATGGTGCCTGAAAAAGATAAAACATTGCTTCAAAAAGGGGACCATGGTGCCCAAAAAAGATAAAACATTGCTTCAAAAAGGGGACCATGGTGCCTGAAAAAGATAAAACATTGCTTCAAAAAGGGGACCATGGTGCCCAAAAAAGATAAAACATTGCTTCAAAAAGGGGACCATGGTGCCCAAAAAAGATAAAACATTGCTTCAGAAAGGGGACCACGGTGCCCAAAAAAGATAAAACATTGCTTCAAAAAGGGGACCACGGTGCATGAAAAAGGTAAAACATTGCTTCAAAAAGGGGACCATGGTGCCCAAAAAAGATAAAACATTGCTTCAAAAAGGGGACCATGGTGCCCAAAAAAGATAAAACATTGCTTCAAAAAGGGGACCACGGTGCCCAAAAAAGATAAAACATTGCTTCAAAAAGGGGACCATGGTGCCCAAAAAAGATAAAACATTGCTTCAAAAAGGGGACCACGGTGCCCAAAAAAGATTAAACATTGCTTCAAAAAGGGGACCATGGTGCCCAAAAAGATAAAACATTGCTTCAAAAAGGGGACCATGGTGCCCAAAAAAGATAAAACATTGCTTCAAAAAGGGGACAACGGTGCCTGAAAAAGATAAAACATTGCTTCAAAAAGGGGACCATGGTGCCCAAAAAAGATAAAACATTGCTTCAAAAAGGGGACCACGGTGCCCAAAAAAGATAAAACATTGCTTCAAAAAGGGGACCATGGTGCCCAAAAAAGATAAAACATTGCTTCAAAAAGGGGACCACGGTGCCCAAAAAAGATTAAACATTGCTTCAAAAAGGGGACCATGGTGCCCAAAAAAGATAAAACATTGCTTCAAAAAGGGGACCACGGTGCATGAAAAAGGTAAAACATTGCTTCAAAAAGGGGACCATGGTGCCCAAAAAAGATAAAACATTGCTTCAAAAAGGGGACCATGGTGCCCAAAAAAGATAAAACATTGCTTCAAAAAGGGGACCACGGTGCCCAAAAAAGATAAAACATTGCTTCAAAAAGGGGACCATGGTGCCCAAAAAAGATAAAACATTGCTTCAAAAAGGGGACCACGGTGCCCAAAAAAGATTAAACATTGCTTCAAAAAGGGGACCATGGTGCCCAAAAAGATAAAACATTGCTTCAAAAAGGGGACCATGGTGCCCAAAAAAGATAAAACATTGCTTCAAAAAGGGGACCACGGTGCCTGAAAAAGATAAAACATTGCTTCAAAAAGGGGACCATGGTGCCCAAAAAAGATAAAACATTGCTTCAAAAAGGGGACCACGGTGCCCAAAAAAGATAAAACATTGCTTCAAAAAGGGGACCATGGTGCCCAAAAAAGATAAAACATTGCTTCAAAAAGGGGACCACGGTGCCCAAAAAAGATTAAACATTGCTTCAAAAAGGGGACCACGGTGCATGAAAAAGGTAAAACATTGCTTCAAAAAGGGGACCATGGTGCCCAAAAAAGATAAAACATTGCTTCAAAAAGGGGACCATGGTGCCTGAAAAAGGTAAAACATTGCTTCAAAAAGGGGACCACGGTGCATGAAAAAGGTAAAACATTGCTTCAAAAAGGGGACCACGGTGCATGAAAAAGGTAAAACATTGCTTCAAAAAGGGGACCATGGTGCCCAAAAAAGATAAAACATTGCTTCAAAAAGGGGACCATGGTGCCCAAAAAAGATAAAACATTGCTTCAAAAAGGGGACCATGGTGCCCAAAAAAGATAAAACATTGCTTCAGAAAGGGGACCACGGTGCCCAAAAAAGATAAAACATTGCTTCAGAAAGGGGACCACGGTGCCCAAAAAAGATAAAACATTGCTTCAAAAAGGGGACCACGGTGCATGAAAAAGGTAAAACATTGCTTCAAAAAGGGGACCATGGTGCCCAAAAAAGATAAAACATTGCTTCAAAAAGGGGACCATGGTGCCCAAAAAAGATAAAACATTGCTTCAAAAAGGGGACCATGGTGCCCAAAAAAGATAAAACATTGCTTCAAAAAGGGGACCATGGTGCCCAAAAAAGATAAAACATTGCTTCAAAAAGGGGACCATGGTGCCCAAAAAAGATAAAACATTGCTTCAGAAAGGGGACCACGGTGCCCAAAAAAGATAAAACATTGCTTCAGAAAGGGGACCACGGTGCCCAAAAAAGATAAAACATTGCTTCAAAAAGGGGACCACGGTGCATGAAAAAGGTAAAACATTGCTTCAAAAAGGGGACCATGGTGCCCAAAAAAGATAAAACATTGCTTCAAAAAGGGGACCATGGTGCCCAAAAAAGATAAAACATTGCTTCAAAAAGGGGACCATGGTGCCCAAAAAAGATAAAACATTGCTTCAAAAAGGGGACCATGGTGCCCAAAAAAGATAAAACATTGCTTCAGAAAGGGGACCACGGTGCATGAAAAAGGTAAAACATTGCTTCAAAAAGGGGACCACGGTGCCCCAAAAAGATAAAACATTGCTTCAAAAAGGGGACCATGGTGCCCAAAAAAGATAAAACATTGCTTCAAAAAGGGGACCACGGTGCATGAAAAAGGTAAAACATTGCTTCAAAAAGGGGACCACGGTGCCCAAAAAAGATAAAACATTGCTTCAAAAAGGGGACCACGGTGCATGAAAAAGGTAAAACATTGCTTCAAAAAGGGGACCACGGTGCATGAAAAAGGTAAAACATTGCTTCAGAAAGGGGACCACGGTGCCCAAAAAAGATAAAACATTGCTTCAAAAAGGGGACCACGGTGCATGAAAAAGGTAAAACATTGCTTCAAAAAGGGGACCACGGTGCCCAAAAAAGATAAAACATTGCTTCAAAAAGGGGACCACGGTGCCCAAAAAAGATAAAACATTGCTTCAAAAAGGGGACCACGGTGCCCAAAAAAGATTAAACATTGCTTCAAAAAGGGGACCATGGTGCCCAAAAAAGATAAAACATTGCTTCAAAAAGGGGACCACGGTGCCCAAAAAAGATAAAACATTGCTTCAAAAAGGGGACCACGGTGCCCAAAAAAGATTAAACATTGCTTCAAAAAGGGGACCATGGTGCCCAAAAAAGATAAAACATTGCTTCAAAAAGGGGACCATGGTGCCCAAAAAAGATAAAACATTGCTTCAAAAAGGGGACCATGGTGCCCAAAAAAGGTAAAACATTGCTTCAAAAAGGGGACCACGGTGCCCAAAAAAGATAAAACATTGCTTCAAAAAGGGGACCACGGTGCCCAAAAAAGGTAAAACATTGCTTCAAAAAGGGGACCATGGTGCCCAAAAAAGGTAAAACATTGCTTCAAAAAGGGGACCACGGTGCCCAAAAAAGATAAAACATTGCTTCAAAAAGGGGACCACGGTGCCCAAAAAAGATAAAACATTGCTTCAAAAAGGGGACCATGGTGCCCAAAAAAGGTAAAACATTGCTTCAAAAAGGGGACCACGGTGCCCAAAAAAGATAAAACATTGCTTCAAAAAGGGGACCATGGTGCCCAAAAAAGGTAAAACATTGCTTCAAAAAGGGGACCACGGTGCCCAAAAAAGATAAAACATTGCTTCAAAAAGGGGACCACGGTGCCCAAAAAAGATAAAACATTGCTTCAAAAAGGGGACCACGGTGCCCAAAAAAGATTAAACATTGCTTCAAAAAGGGGACCACGGTGCCCAAAAAAGATAAAACATTGCTTCAAAAAGGGGACCACGGTGCCCAAAAAAGATTAAACATTGCTTCAAAAAGGGGACCATGGTGCCCAAAAAAGATAAAACATTGCTTCAAAAAGGGGACCATGGTGCCCAAAAAAGATAAAACATTGCTTCAAAAAGGGGACCACGGTGCCCAAAAAAGATAAAACATTGCTTCAAAAAGGGGACCATGGTGCCTGAAAAAGATAAAACATTGCTTCAAAAAGGGGACCATGGTGCCTGAAAAAGATAAAACATTGCTTCAAAAAGGGGACCATGGTGCCTGAAAAAGCTAAAACATTGCTTCAAAAAGGGGACCACGGTGCCCAAAAAAGATAAAACATTGCTTCAAAAAGGGGACCACGGTGCCCAAAAAAGATAAAACATTGCTTCAAAAAGGGGACCACGGTGCCCAAAAAAGATAAAACATTGCTTCAAAAAGGGGACCACGGTGCCCAAAAAAGATTAAACATTGCTTCAAAAAGGGGACCATGGTGCCCAAAAAAGATAAAACATTGCTTCAAAAAGGGGACCACGGTGCCCAAAAAAGATAAAACATTGCTTCAAAAAGGGGACCACGGTGCCCAAAAAAGATTAAACATTGCTTCAAAAAGGGGACCATGGTGCCCAAAAAAGATAAAACATTGCTTCAAAAAGGGGACCACGGTGCCCAAAAAAGATAAAACATTGCTTCAAAAAGGGGACCATGGTGCATGAAAAAGGTAAAACATTGCTTCAAAAAGGGGACCACGGTGCCCAAAAAAGATAAAACATTGCTTCAAAAAGGGGACCACGGTGCCCAAAAAAGATAAAACATTGCTTCAAAAAGGGGACCACGGTGCCCAAAAAAGATAAAACATTGCTTCAAAAAGGGGACCACGGTGCCCAAAAAAGATTAAACATTGCTTCAAAAAGGGGACCATGGTGCCCAAAAAAGATAAAACATTGCTTCAAAAAGGGGACCACGGTGCCCAAAAAAGATAAAACATTGCTTCAAAAAGGGGACCATGGTGCATGAAAAAGGTAAAACATTGCTTCAAAAAGGGGACCATGGTGCCCAAAAAAGATAAAACATTGCTTCAAAAAGGGGACCACGGTGCCCAAAAAAGATAAAACATTGCTTCAAAAAGGGGACCACGGTGCCCAAAAAAGATTAAACATTGCTTCAAAAAGGGGACCATGGTGCCCAAAAAAGATAAAACATTGCTTCAAAAAGGGGACCACGGTGCCCAAAAAAGATAAAACATTGCTTCAAAAAGGGGACCATGGTGCCCAAAAAAGATAAAACATTGCTTCAAAAAGGGGACCACGGTGCCCAAAAAAGGTAAAACATTGCTTCAAAAAGGGGACCACGGTGCCCAAAAAAGGTAAAACATTGCTTCAAAAAGGGGACCACGGTGCCCAAAAAAGATAAAACATTGCTTCAAAAAGGGGACCACGGTGCCCAAAAAAGATAAAACATTGCTTCAAAAAGGGGACCACGGTGCCCAAAAAAGATTAAACATTGCTTCAAAAAGGGGACCACGGTGCCCAAAAAAGAAAAAACATTGCTTCAAAAAGGGGACCACGGTGCCCAAAAAAGATTAAACATTGCTTCAAAAAGGGGACCACGGTGCCCAAAAAAGAAAAAACATTGCTTCAAAAAGGGGACCACGGTGCCCAAAAAAGATTAAACATTGCTTCAAAAAGGGGACCATGGTGCCCAAAAAAGATAAAACATTGCTTCAAAAAGGGGACCATGGTGCCCAAAAAAGATTAAACATTGCTTCAAAAAGGGGACCATGGTGCCCAAAAAAGATAAAACATTGCTTCAAAAAGGGGACCATGGTGCCCAAAAAAGATAAAACATTGCTTCAAAAAGGGGACCATGGTGCCCAAAAAAGATAAAACATTGCTTCAAAAAGGGGACCATGGTGCCCAAAAAAGATAAAACATTGCTTCAAAAAGGGGACCACGGTGCCCAAAAAAGATAAAACATTGCTTCAAAAAGGGGACCATGGTGCCCAAAAAAGATAAAACATTGCTTCAAAAAGGGGACCACGGTGCCCAAAAAAGATTAAACATTGCTTCAAAAAGGGGACCATGGTGCCCAAAAAGATAAAACATTGCTTCAAAAAGGGGACCATGGTGCCTGAAAAAGATAAAACATTGCTTCAAAAAGGGGACCATGGTGCCCAAAAAAGATAAAACATTGCTTCAAAAAGGGGACCATGGTGCCTGAAAAAGATAAAACATTGCTTCAAAAAGGGGACCATGGTGCCCAAAAAAGATAAAACATTGCTTCAAAAAGGGGACCATGGTGCCCAAAAAAGATAAAACATTGCTTCAGAAAGGGGACCACGGTGCCCAAAAAAGATAAAACATTGCTTCAAAAAGGGGACCACGGTGCATGAAAAAGGTAAAACATTGCTTCAAAAAGGGGACCATGGTGCCCAAAAAAGATAAAACATTGCTTCAAAAAGGGGACCATGGTGCCCAAAAAAGATAAAACATTGCTTCAAAAAGGGGACCACGGTGCCCAAAAAAGATAAAACATTGCTTCAAAAAGGGGACCATGGTGCCCAAAAAAGATAAAACATTGCTTCAAAAAGGGGACCACGGTGCCCAAAAAAGATTAAACATTGCTTCAAAAAGGGGACCATGGTGCCCAAAAAGATAAAACATTGCTTCAAAAAGGGGACCATGGTGCCCAAAAAAGATAAAACATTGCTTCAAAAAGGGGACCACGGTGCCTGAAAAAGATAAAACATTGCTTCAAAAAGGGGACCATGGTGCCCAAAAAAGATAAAACATTGCTTCAAAAAGGGGACCACGGTGCCCAAAAAAGATAAAACATTGCTTCAAAAAGGGGACCATGGTGCCCAAAAAAGATAAAACATTGCTTCAAAAAGGGGACCACGGTGCCCAAAAAAGATTAAACATTGCTTCAAAAAGGGGACCATGGTGCCCAAAAAAGATAAAACATTGCTTCAAAAAGGGGACCACGGTGCATGAAAAAGGTAAAACATTGCTTCAAAAAGGGGACCATGGTGCCCAAAAAAGATAAAACATTGCTTCAAAAAGGGGACCATGGTGCCCAAAAAAGATAAAACATTGCTTCAAAAAGGGGACCACGGTGCCCAAAAAAGATAAAACATTGCTTCAAAAAGGGGACCATGGTGCCCAAAAAAGATAAAACATTGCTTCAAAAAGGGGACCACGGTGCCCAAAAAAGATTAAACATTGCTTCAAAAAGGGGACCATGGTGCCCAAAAAGATAAAACATTGCTTCAAAAAGGGGACCATGGTGCCCAAAAAAGATAAAACATTGCTTCAAAAAGGGGACCACGGTGCCTGAAAAAGATAAAACATTGCTTCAAAAAGGGGACCATGGTGCCCAAAAAAGATAAAACATTGCTTCAAAAAGGGGACCACGGTGCCCAAAAAAGATAAAACATTGCTTCAAAAAGGGGACCATGGTGCCCAAAAAAGATAAAACATTGCTTCAAAAAGGGGACCACGGTGCCCAAAAAAGATTAAACATTGCTTCAAAAAGGGGACCATGGTGCCCAAAAAAGATAAAACATTGCTTCAAAAAGGGGACCACGGTGCATGAAAAAGGTAAAACATTGCTTCAAAAAGGGGACCACGGTGCCCAAAAAAGATAAAACATTGCTTCAAAAAGGGGACCACGGTGCCCAAAAAAGATAAAACATTGCTTCAAAAAGGGGACCACGGTGCCCAAAAAAGATTAAACATTGCTTCAAAAAGGGGACCATGGTGCCCAAAAAAGATAAAACATTGCTTCAAAAAGGGGACCCATGGTGCCCAAAAAAGATAAAACATTGCTTCAAAAAGGGGACCATGGTGCCCAAAAAAGATAAAACATTGCTTCAAAAAGGGGACCACGGTGCATTAAAAAGGTAAAACATTGCTTCAAAAAGGGGACCACGGTGCCCAAAAAAGATAAAACATTGCTTCAAAAAGGGGACCACGGTGCCCAAAAAAGATAAAACATTGCTTCAAAAAGGGGACCACGGTGCCCAAAAAAGATTAAACATTGCTTCAAAAAGGGGACCACGGTGCCCAAAAAAGATAAAACATTGCTTCAAAAAGGGGACCATGGTGCCCAAAAAAGATAAAACATTGCTTCAAAAAGGGGACCACGGTGCCCAAAAAAGATTAAACATTGCTTCAAAAAGGGGACCATGGTGCCCAAAAAAGATAAAACATTGCTTCAAAAAGGGGACCACGGTGCCCAAAAAAGATAAAACATTGCTTCAAAAAGGGGACCACGGTGCCCAAAAAAGATTAAACATTGCTTCAAAAAGGGGACCATGGTGCCCAAAAAAGATAAAACATTGCTTCAAAAAGGGGACCACGGTGCACAAAAAAGATTAAACATTGCTTCAAAAAGGGGACCACGGTGCCCAAAAAAGATTAAACATTGCTTCAAAAAGGGGACCATGGTGCCCAAAAAAGATTAAACATTGCTTCAAAAAGGGGACCATGGTGCCCAAAAAAGATAAAACATTGCTTCAAAAAGGGGACCATGGTGCCCAAAAAAGATAAAACATTGCTTCAAAAAGGGGACCATGGTGCCCAAAAAAGATAAAACATTGCTTCAAAAAGGGGACCATGGTGCCCAAAAAAGATAAAACATTGCTTCAAAAAGGGGACCATGGTGCCCAAAAAAGATAAAACATTGCTTCAGAAAGGGGACCACGGTGCCCAAAAAAGATAAAACATTGCTTCAAAAAGGGGACCACGGTGCATGAAAAAGGTAAAACATTGCTTCAAAAAGGGGACCATGGTGCCCAAAAAAGATAAAACATTGCTTCAAAAAGGGGACCATGGTGCCCAAAAAAGATAAAACATTGCTTCAAAAAGGGGACCACGGTGCCCAAAGAAGATAAAACATTGCTTCAAAAAGGGGACCACGGTGCCCAAAAAAGATTAAACATTGCTTCAAAAAGGGGACCATGGTGCCCAAAAAAGATAAAACATTGCTTCAAAAAGGGGACCATGGTGCCCAAAAAAGATAAAACATTGCTTCAAAAAGGGGACCATGGTGCCCAAAAAAGATAAAACATTGCTTCAAAAAGGGGACCATGGTGCCCAAAAAAGATAAAACATTGCTTCAAAAAGGGGACCATGGTGCCCAAAAAAGATAAAACATTGCTTCAGAAAGGGGACCACGGTGCCCAAAAAAGATAAAACATTGCTTCAAAAAGGGGACCACGGTGCATGAAAAAGGTAAAACATTGCTTCAAAAAGGGGACCATGGTGCCCAAAAAAGATAAAACATTGCTTCAAAAAGGGGACCACGGTGCCCAAAAAAGATTAAACATTGCTTCAAAAAGGGGACCATGGTGCCCAAAAAAGATAAAACATTGCTTCAAAAAGGGGACCATGGTGCCCAAAAAAGATAAAACATTGCTTCAAAAAGGGGACCATGGTGCCCAAAAAAGATAAAACATTGCTTCAAAAAGGGGACCATGGTGCCCAAAAAAGATAAAACATTGCTTCAAAAAGGGGACCATGGTGCCCAAAAAAGATAAAACATTGCTTCAAAAAGGGGACCATGGTGCCCAAAAAAGATAAAACATTGCTTCAAAAAGGGGACCATGGTGCCCAAAAAAGATAAAACATTGCTTCAGAAAGGGGACCACGGTGCCCAAAAAAGATAAAACATTGCTTCAAAAAGGGGACCACGGTGCATGAAAAAGGTAAAACATTGCTTCAAAAAGGGGACCATGGTGCCCAAAAAAGATAAAACATTGCTTCAAAAAGGGGACCATGGTGCCTGAAAAAGGTAAAACATTGCTTCAAAAAGGGGACCACGGTGCATGAAAAAGGTAAAACATTGCTTCAAAAAGGGGACCACGGTGCATGAAAAAGGTAAAACATTGCTTCAAAAAGGGGACCATGGTGCCCAAAAAAGATAAAACATTGCTTCAAAAAGGGGACCATGGTGCCCAAAAAAGATAAAACATTGCTTCAAAAAGGGGACCATGGTGCCCAAAAAAGATAAAACATTGCTTCAGAAAGGGGACCACGGTGCCCAAAAAAGATAAAACATTGCTTCAGAAAGGGGACCACGGTGCCCAAAAAAGATAAAACATTGCTTCAAAAAGGGGACCACGGTGCATGAAAAAGGTAAAACATTGCTTCAAAAAGGGGACCATGGTGCCCAAAAAAGATAAAACATTGCTTCAAAAAGGGGACCATGGTGCCCAAAAAAGATAAAACATTGCTTCAAAAAGGGGACCATGGTGCCCAAAAAAGATAAAACATTGCTTCAAAAAGGGGACCACGGTGCCCAAAAAAGATAAAACATTGCTTCAGAAAGGGGACCACGGTGCCCAAAAAAGATAAAACATTGCTTCAAAAAGGGGACCACGGTGCATGAAAAAGGTAAAACATTGCTTCAAAAAGGGGACCATGGTGCCCAAAAAAGATAAAACATTGCTTCAAAAAGGGGACCATGGTGCCCAAAAAAGATAAAACATTGCTTCAAAAAGGGGACCATGGTGCCCAAAAAAGATAAAACATTGCTTCAAAAAGGGGACCATGGTGCCCAAAAAAGATAAAACATTGCTTCAGAAAGGGGACCACGGTGCATGAAAAAGGTAAAACATTGCTTCAAAAAGGGGACCACGGTGCCCCAAAAAGATAAAACATTGCTTCAAAAAGGGGACCATGGTGCCCAAAAAAGATAAAACATTGCTTCAAAAAGGGGACCACGGTGCATGAAAAAGGTAAAACATTGCTTCAAAAAGGGGACCACGGTGCCCAAAAAAGATAAAACATTGCTTCAAAAAGGGGACCACGGTGCATGAAAAAGGTAAAACATTGCTTCAAAAAGGGGACCACGGTGCATGAAAAAGGTAAAACATTGCTTCAGAAAGGGGACCACGGTGCCCAAAAAAGATAAAACATTGCTTCAAAAAGGGGACCACGGTGCATGAAAAAGGTAAAACATTGCTTCAAAAAGGGGACCACGGTGCCCAAAAAAGATAAAACATTGCTTCAAAAAGGGGACCACGGTGCCCAAAAAAGATAAAACATTGCTTCAAAAAGGGGACCACGGTGCCCAAAAAAGATTAAACATTGCTTCAAAAAGGGGACCATGGTGCCCAAAAAAGATAAAACATTGCTTCAAAAAGGGGACCACGGTGCCCAAAAAAGATAAAACATTGCTTCAAAAAGGGGACCACGGTGCCCAAAAAAGATTAAACATTGCTTCAAAAAGGGGACCATGGTGCCCAAAAAAGATAAAACATTGCTTCAAAAAGGGGACCATGGTGCCCAAAAAAGATAAAACATTGCTTCAAAAAGGGGACCATGGTGCCCAAAAAAGGTAAAACATTGCTTCAAAAAGGGGACCACGGTGCCCAAAAAAGATAAAACATTGCTTCAAAAAGGGGACCACGGTGCCCAAAAAAGGTAAAACATTGCTTCAAAAAGGGGACCATGGTGCCCAAAAAAGGTAAAACATTGCTTCAAAAAGGGGACCACGGTGCCCAAAAAAGATAAAACATTGCTTCAAAAAGGGGACCACGGTGCCCAAAAAAGATAAAACATTGCTTCAAAAAGGGGACCATGGTGCCCAAAAAAGGTAAAACATTGCTTCAAAAAGGGGACCACGGTGCCCAAAAAAGATAAAACATTGCTTCAAAAAGGGGACCATGGTGCCCAAAAAAGGTAAAACATTGCTTCAAAAAGGGGACCACGGTGCCCAAAAAAGATAAAACATTGCTTCAAAAAGGGGACCACGGTGCCCAAAAAAGATAAAACATTGCTTCAAAAAGGGGACCACGGTGCCCAAAAAAGATTAAACATTGCTTCAAAAAGGGGACCACGGTGCCCAAAAAAGATAAAACATTGCTTCAAAAAGGGGACCACGGTGCCCAAAAAAGATTAAACATTGCTTCAAAAAGGGGACCATGGTGCCCAAAAAAGATAAAACATTGCTTCAAAAAGGGGACCATGGTGCCCAAAAAAGATAAAACATTGCTTCAAAAAGGGGACCACGGTGCCCAAAAAAGATAAAACATTGCTTCAAAAAGGGGACCATGGTGCCTGAAAAAGATAAAACATTGCTTCAAAAAGGGGACCATGGTGCCTGAAAAAGATAAAACATTGCTTCAAAAAGGGGACCATGGTGCCCAAAAAAGATAAAACATTGCTTCAAAAAGGGGACCACGGTGCCCAAAAAAGATAAAACATTGCTTCAAAAAGGGGACCCATGGTGCCCAAAAAAGATAAAACATTGCTTCAAAAAGGGGACCATGGTGCCCAAAAAAGATAAAACATTGCTTCAAAAAGGGGACCATGGTGCCTGAAAAAGGTAAAACATTGCTTCAAAAAGGGGACCACGGTGCCCAAAAAAGATAAAACATTGCTTCAAAAAGGGGACCACGGTGCCCAAAAAAGATAAAACATTGCTTCAAAAAGGGGACCACGGTGCCCAAAAAAGATTAAACATTGCTTCAAAAAGGGGACCATGGTGCCCAAAAAAGATAAAACATTGCTTCAAAAAGGGGACCACGGTGCCCAAAAAAGATAAAACATTGCTTCAAAAAGGGGACCACGGTGCCCAAAAAAGATTAAACATTGCTTCAAAAAGGGGACCATGGTGCCCAAAAAAGATAAAACATTGCTTCAAAAAGGGGACCACGGTGCCCAAAAAAGATAAAACATTGCTTCAAAAAGGGGACCATGGTGCCCAAAAAAGATAAAACATTGCTTCAAAAAGGGGACCATGGTGCCCAAAAAAGATAAAACATTGCTTCAAAAAGGGGACCACGGTGCCCAAAAAAGGTAAAACATTGCTTCAAAAAGGGGACCACGGTGCCCAAAAAAGGTAAAACATTGCTTCAAAAAGGGGACCACGGTGCCCAAAAAAGATAAAACATTGCTTCAAAAAGGGGACCACGGTGCCCAAAAAAGATAAAACATTGCTTCATAAAGGGGACCACGGTGCCCAAAAAAGATTAAACATTGCTTCAAAAAGGGGACCACGGTGCCCAAAAAAGAAAAAACATTGCTTCAAAAAGGGGACCACGGTGCCCAAAAAAGATTAAACATTGCTTCAAAAAGGGGACCACGGTGCCCAAAAAAGAAAAAACATTGCTTCAAAAAGGGGACCACGGTGCCCAAAAAAGATTAAACATTGCTTCAAAAAGGGGACCATGGTGCCCAAAAAAGATAAAACATTGCTTCAAAAAGGGGACCATGGTGCCAAAAAAGATAAAACATTGCTTCAAAAAGGGGACCACGGTGCCCAAAAAAGATAAAACATTGCTTCAGAAAGGGGACCACGGTGCCCAAAAAAGATAAAACATTGCTTCAAAAAGGGGACCACGGTGCCCAAAAAAGATAAAACATTGCTTCAAAAAGGGGACCATGGTGCCCAAAAAAGGTAAAACATTGCTTCAAAAAGGGGACCACGGTGCCCAAAAAAGATAAAACATTGCTTCAAAAAGGGGACCATGGTGCCCAAAAAAGGTAAAACATTGCTTCAAAAAGGGGACCACGGTGCCCAAAAAAGATAAAACATTGCTTCAAAAAGGGGACCACGGTGCCCAAAAAAGATAAAACATTGCTTCAAAAAGGGGACCACGGTGCCCAAAAAAGATTAAACATTGCTTCAAAAAGGGGACCACGGTGCCCAAAAAAGATTAAACATTGCTTCAAAAAGGGGACCACGGTGCCCAAAAAAGATAAAACATTGCTTCAAAAAGGGGACCACGGTGCCCAAAAAAGATAAAACATTGCTTCAAAAAGGGGACCACGGTGCCCAAAAAAGATTAAACATTGCTTCAAAAAGGGGACCACGGTGCCCAAAAAAGATAAAACATTGCTTCAAAAAGGGGACCATGGTGCCCAAAAAAGATAAAACATTGCTTCAAAAAGGGGACCATGGTGCCCAAAAAAGATAAAACATTGCTTCAAAAAGGGGACCACGGTGCCCAAAAAAGATAAAACATTGCTTCAAAAAGGGGACCACGGTGCCCAAAAAAGATAAAACATTGCTTCAAAAAGGGGACCACGGTGCCCAAAAAAGATTAAACATTGCTTCAAAAAGGGGACCACGGTGCCCAAAAAAGAAAAAACATTGCTTCAAAAAGGGGACCACGGTGCCCAAAAAAGATTAAACATTGCTTCAAAAAGGGGACCACGGTGCCCAAAAAAGAAAAAACATTGCTTCAAAAAGGGGACCACGGTGCCCAAAAAAGATTAAACATTGCTTCAAAAAGGGGACCATGGTGCCCAAAAAAGATAAAACATTGCTTCAAAAAGGGGACCATGGTGCCCAAAAAAGATAAAACATTGCTTCAAAAAGGGGACCACGGTGCCCAAAAAAGATAAAACATTGCTTCAGAAAGGGGACCACGGTGCCCAAAAAAGATAAAACATTGCTTCAAAAAGGGGACCACGGTGCCCAAAAAAGATAAAACATTGCTTCAAAAAGGGGACCATGGTGCCCAAAAAAGGTAAAACATTGCTTCAAAAAGGGGACCACGGTGCCCAAAAAAGATAAAACATTGCTTCAAAAAGGGGGACCATGGTGCCCAAAAAAGGTAAAAACATTGCTTCAAAAAGGGGACCACGGTGCCCAAAAAAGATAAAACATTGCTTCAAAAAGGGGACCACGGTGCCCAAAAAAGATAAAACATTGCTTCAAAAAGGGGACCACGGTGCCCAAAAAAGATTAAACATTGCTTCAAAAAGGGGACCACGGTGCCCAAAAAAGATAAAACATTGCTTCAAAAAGGGGACCACGGTGCCCAAAAAAGATAAAACATTGCTTCAAAAAGGGGACCACGGTGCCCAAAAAAGATAAAACATTGCTTCAAAAAGGGGACCACGGTGCCCAAAAAAGATTAAACATTGCTTCAAAAAGGGGACCACGGTGCCCAAAAAAGATAAAACATTGCTTCAAAAAGGGGACCATGGTGCCCAAAAAAGATAAAACATTGCTTCAAAAAGGGGACCACGGTGCCCAAAAAAGATTAAACATTGCTTCAAAAAGGGGACCATGGTGCCCAAAAAAGATAAAACATTGCTTCAAAAAGGGGACCCATGGTGCCCAAAAAAGATAAAACATTGCTTCAAAAAGGGGACCCATGGTGCCCAAAAAAGATTAAACATTGCTTCAAAAAGGGGACCATGGTGCCCAAAAAAGATAAAACATTGCTTCAAAAAGGGGACCATGGTGCCCAAAAAAGATAAAACATTGCTTCAAAAAGGGGACCACGGTGCCCAAAAAAGATTAAACATTGCTTCAAAAAGGGGACCATGGTGCCCAAAAAAGATAAAACATTGCTTCAAAAAGGGGACCATGGTGCCCAAAAAAGATAAAACATTGCTTCAAAAAGGGGACCACGGTGCCCAAAAAAGATAAAACATTGCTTCAAAAAGGGGACCATGGTGCCCAAAAAAGATAAAACATTGCTTCAAAAAGGGGACCACGGTGCCCAAAAAAGATAAAACATTGCTTCAAAAAGGGGACCCATGGTGCCCAAAAAAGATAAAACATTGCTTCAAAAAGGGGACCACGGTGCCTGAAAAAGATAAAACATTGCTTCAAAAAGGGGACCACGGTGCATGAAAAAGGTAAAACATTGCTTCAAAAAGGGGACCACGGTGCCCAAAAAAGATAAAACATTGCTTCAAAAAGGGGACCACGGTGCCCAAAAAAGATAAAACATTGCTTCAAAAAGGGGACCACGGTGCCCAAAAAAGATTAAACATTGCTTCAAAAAGGGGACCATGGTGCCCAAAAAAGATAAAACATTGCTTCAAAAAGGGGACCACGGTGCCCAAAAAAGATAAAACATTGCTTCAAAAAGGGGACCACGGTGCCCAAAAAAGATTAAACATTGCTTCAAAAAGGGGACCATGGTGCCCAAAAAAGATAAAACATTGCTTCAAAAAGGGGACCATGGTGCCCAAAAAAGATAAAACATTGCTTCAAAAAGGGGACCATGGTGCCCAAAAAAGATAAAACATTGCTTCAAAAAGGGGACCACGGTGCCCAAAAAAGATTAAACATTGCTTCAAAAAGGGGACCATGGTGCCCAAAAAAGATAAAACATTGCTTCAAAAAGGGGACCACGGTGCCCAAAAAAGATAAAACATTGCTTCAAAAAGGGGACCACGGTGCCCAAAAAAGATTAAACATTGCTTCAAAAAGGGGACCATGGTGCCCAAAAAAGATAAAACATTGCTTCAAAAAGGGGACCATGGTGCCCAAAAAAGATAAAACATTGCTTCAAAAAGGGGACCATGGTGCCCAAAAAAGATAAAACATTGCTTCAAAAAGGGGACCATGGTGCCCAAAAAAGATAAAACATTGCTTCAGAAAGGGGACCACGGTGCCCAAAAAAGATAAAACATTGCTTCAAAAAGGGGACCACGGTGCATGAAAAAGGTAAAACATTGCTTCAAAAAGGGGACCATGGTGCCCAAAAAAGATAAAACATTGCTTCAAAAAGGGGACCACGGTGCATGAAAAAGGTAAAACATTGCTTCAAAAAGGGGACCACGGTGCCCAAAAAAGATAAAACATTGCTTCAAAAAGGGGACCACGGTGCATGAAAAAGGTAAAACATTGCTTCAAAAAGGGGACCACGGTGCATGAAAAAGGTAAAACATTGCTTCAGAAAGGGGACCACGGTGCCCAAAAAAGATAAAACATTGCTTCAAAAAGGGGACCACGGTGCATGAAAAAGGTAAAACATTGCTTCAAAAAGGGGACCATGGTGCCCAAAAAAGATAAAACATTGCTTCAAAAAGGGGGACCATGGTGCCCAAAAAAGATAAAACATTGCTTCAAAAAGGGGACCATGGTGCCCAAAAAAGATAAAACATTGCTTCAGAAAGGGGACCACGGTGCCCAAAAAAGATAAAACATTGCTTCAGAAAGGGGACCACGGTGCCCAAAAAAGATAAAACATTGCTTCAAAAAGGGGACCACGGTGCATGAAAAAGGTAAAACATTGCTTCAAAAAGGGGACCATGGTGCCCAAAAAAGATAAAACATTGCTTCAAAAAGGGGACCATGGTGCCCAAAAAAGATAAAACATTGCTTCAAAAAGGGGACCATGGTGCCCAAAAAAGATAAAACATTGCTTCAAAAAGGGGACCATGGTGCCCAAAAAAGATAAAACATTGCTTCAGAAAGGGGACCACGGTGCCCAAAAAAGATAAAACATTGCTTCAGAAAGGGGACCACGGTGCCCAAAAAAGATAAAACATTGCTTCAAAAAGGGGACCACGGTGCATGAAAAAGGTAAAACATTGCTTCAAAAAGGGGACCATGGTGCCCAAAAAAGATAAAACATTGCTTCAAAAAGGGGACCATGGTGCCCAAAAAAGATAAAACATTGCTTCAAAAAGGGGACCATGGTGCCCAAAAAAGATAAAACATTGCTTCAGAAAGGGGACCACGGTGCCCAAAAAAGATAAAACATTGCTTCAAAAAGGGGACCACGGTGCATGAAAAAGGTAAAACATTGCTTCAAAAAGGGGACCATGGTGCCCAAAAAAGATAAAACATTGCTTCAAAAAGGGGACCACGGTGCATGAAAAAGGTAAAACATTGCTTCAAAAAGGGGACCACGGTGCCCAAAAAAGATAAAACATTGCTTCAAAAAGGGGACCACGGTGCATGAAAAAGGTAAAACATTGCTTCAAAAAGGGGACCACGGTGCATGAAAAAGGTAAAACATTGCTTCAGAAAGGGGACCACGGTGCCCAAAAAAGATAAAACATTGCTTCAAAAAGGGACCACGGTGCATGAAAAAGGTAAAACATTGCTTCAAAAAGGGGACCACGGTGCCCAAAAAAGATAAAACATTGCTTCAAAAAGGGGACCACGGTGCCCAAAAAAGATAAAACATTGCTTCAAAAAGGGGACCACGGTGCCCAAAAAAGATTAAACATTGCTTCAAAAAGGGGACCATGGTGCCCAAAAAAGATAAAACATTGCTTCAAAAAGGGGACCACGGTGCCCAAAAAAGATAAAACATTGCTTCAAAAAGGGGACCACGGTGCCCAAAAAAGATTAAACATTGCTTCAAAAAGGGGACCATGGTGCCCAAAGAAGATAAAACATTGCTTCAAAAAGGGGACCATGGTGCCCAAAAAAGATAAAACATTGCTTCAAAAAGGGGACCATGGTGCCCAAAAAAGGTAAAACATTGCTTCAAAAAGGGGACCACGGTGCCCAAAAAAGATAAAACATTGCTTCAAAAAGGGGACCATGGTGCCCAAAAAAGATAAAACATTGCTTCAAAAAGGGGACCATGGTGCCCAAAAAAGATAAAACATTGCTTCAAAAAGGGGACCATGGTGCCCAAAAAAGATAAAACATTGCTTCAAAAAGGGGACCATGGTGCCCAAAAAAGATAAAACATTGCTTCAAAAAGGGGACCATGGTGCCCAAAAAAGATTAAACATTGCTTCAAAAAGGGGACCATGGTGCCCAAAAAAGGTAAAACATTGCTTCAAAAAGGGGACCACGGTGCCCAAAAAAGATAAAACATTGCTTCAAAAAGGGGACCATGGTGCCCAAAAAAGATAAAACATTGCTTCAAAAAGGGGACCATGGTGCCCAAAAAAGATAAAACATTGCTTCAAAAAGGGGACCATGGTGCCCAAAAAAGATAAAACATTGCTTCAAAAAGGGGACCATGGTGCCCAAAAAAGATAAAACATTGCTTCAAAAAGGGGACCATGGTGCCCAAAAAAGATTAAACATTGCTTCAAAAAGGGGACCATGGTGCCCAAAAAAGATAAAACATTGCTTCAAAAAGGGGACCATGGTGCCCAAAAAAGATAAAACATTGCTTCAAAAAGGGGACCATGGTGCCCAAAAAAGGTAAAACATTGCTTCAAAAAGGGGACCACGGTGCCCAAAAAAGATAAAACATTGCTTCAAAAAGGGGACCACGGTGCCCCAAAAAGGTAAAACATTGCTTCAAAAAGGGGACCATGGTGCCCAAAAAAGATAAAACATTGCTTCAAAAAGGGGACCACGGTGCCCAAAAAAGATAAAACATTGCTTCAAAAAGGGGACCACGGTGCCCAAAAAAGATAAAACATTGCTTCAAAAAGGGGACCACGGTGCCCAAAAAAGGTAAAACATTGCTTCAAAAAGGGGACCACGGTGCCCAAAAAAGGTAAAACATTGCTTCAAAAAGGGGACCACGGTGCCCAAAAAAGGTAAAACATTGCTTCAAAAAGGGGACCACGGTGCCCAAAAAAGATAAAACATTGCTTCAAAAAGGGGACCATGGTGCCCAAAAAAGATAAAACATTGCTTCAAAAAGGGGACTACGGTGCCCAAAAAAGATTAAACATTGCTTCAAAAAGGGGACCACGGTGCCCAAAAAAGATAAAACATTGCTTCAAAAAGGGGACCACGGTGCCCAAAAAAGATTAAACATTGCTTCAAAAAGGGGACCATGGTGCCCAAAAAAGATAAAACATTGCTTCAAAAAGGGGACCATGGTGCCCAAAAAAGATAAAACATTGCTTCAAAAAGGGGACCATGGTGCCCAAAAAAGATAAAACATTGCTTCAAAAAGGAGACCACGGTGCCCAAAAAAGATAAAACATTGCTTCAAAAAGGGGACCACGGTGCCCAAAAAAGATTAAACATTGCTTCAAAAAGGGGACCATGGTGCCCAAAAAAGATAAAACATTGCTTCAAAAAGGGGACCACGGTGCCCAAAAAAGATTAAACATTGCTTCAAAAAGGGGACCACGGTGCCCAAAAAAGATAAAACATTGCTTCAAAAAGGGGACCATGGTGCCCAAAAAAGATAAAACATTGCTTCAAAAAGGGGACCATGGTGCCCAAAAAAGATTAAACATTGCTTCAAAAAGGGGACCATGGTGCCCAAAAAAGATAAAACATTGCTTCAAAAAGGGGACCATGGTGCCCAAAAAAGGTAAAACATTGCTTCAAAAAGGGGACCACGGTGCCTGAAAAAGATAAAACATTGCTTCAAAAAGGGGACCACGGTGCATGAAAAAGGTAAAACATTGCTTCAAAAAGGGGACCACGGTGCCCAAAAAAGATAAAACATTGCTTCAAAAAGGGGACCACGGTGCCCAAAAAAGATAAAACATTGCTTCAAAAAGGGGACCACGGTGCCCAAAAAAGATTAAACATTGCTTCAAAAAGGGGACCATGGTGCCCAAAAAAGATAAAACATTGCTTCAAAAAGGGGACCACGGTGCCCAAAAAAGATAAAACATTGCTTCAAAAAGGGGACCACGGTGCCCAAAAAAGATTAAACATTGCTTCAAAAAGGGGACCATGGTGCCCAAAAAAGATAAAACATTGCTTCAAAAAGGGGACCACGGTGCCCAAAAAAGATAAAACATTGCTTCAAAAAGGGGACCATGGTGCCCAAAAAAGATAAAACATTGCTTCAAAAAGGGGACCACGGTGCCCAAAAAAGATTAAACATTGCTTCAAAAAGGGGACCATGGTGCCCAAAAAAGATAAAACATTGCTTCAAAAAGGGGACCACGGTGCCCAAAAAAGATAAAACATTGCTTCAAAAAGGGGACCACGGTGCCCAAAAAAGATTAAACATTGCTTCAAAAAGGGGACCATGGTGCCCAAAAAAGATAAAACATTGCTTCAAAAAGGGGACCATGGTGCCCAAAAAAGATAAAACATTGCTTCAAAAAGGGGACCATGGTGCCCAAAAAAGATAAAACATTGCTTCAAAAAGGGGACCATGGTGCCCAAAAAAGATAAAACATTGCTTCAGAAAGGGGACCACGGTGCCCAAAAAAGATAAAACATTGCTTCAAAAAGGGGACCACGGTGCATGAAAAAGGTAAAACATTGCTTCAAAAAGGGGACCATGGTGCCCAAAAAAGATAAAACATTGCTTCAAAAAGGGGACCACGGTGCATGAAAAAGGTAAAACATTGCTTCAAAAAGGGGACCACGGTGCCCAAAAAAGATAAAACATTGCTTCAAAAAGGGGACCACGGTGCATGAAAAAGGTAAAACATTGCTTCAAAAAGGGGACCACGGTGCATGAAAAAGGTAAAACATTGCTTCAGAAAGGGGACCACGGTGCCCAAAAAAGATAAAACATTGCTTCAAAAAGGGGACCACGGTGCATGAAAAAGGTAAAACATTGCTTCAAAAAGGGGACCATGGTGCCCAAAAAAGATAAAACATTGCTTCAAAAAGGGGACCATGGTGCCCAAAAAAGATAAAACATTGCTTCAAAAAGGGGACCATGGTGCCCAAAAAAGATAAAACATTGCTTCAGAAAGGGGACCACGGTGCCCAAAAAAGATAAAACATTGCTTCAGAAAGGGGACCACGGTGCCCAAAAAAGATAAAACATTGCTTCAAAAAGGGGACCACGGTGCATGAAAAAGGTAAAACATTGCTTCAAAAAGGGGACCATGGTGCCCAAAAAAGATAAAACATTGCTTCAAAAAGGGGACCATGGTGCCCAAAAAAGATAAAACATTGCTTCAAAAAGGGGACCATGGTGCCCAAAAAAGATAAAACATTGCTTCAAAAAGGGGACCATGGTGCCCAAAAAAGATAAAACATTGCTTCAGAAAGGGGACCACGGTGCCCAAAAAAGATAAAACATTGCTTCAGAAAGGGGACCACGGTGCCCAAAAAAGATAAAACATTGCTTCAAAAAGGGGACCACGGTGCATGAAAAAGGTAAAACATTGCTTCAAAAAGGGGACCATGGTGCCCAAAAAAGATAAAACATTGCTTCAAAAAGGGGACCATGGTGCCCAAAAAAGATAAAACATTGCTTCAAAAAGGGGACCATGGTGCCCAAAAAAGATAAAACATTGCTTCAGAAAGGGGACCACGGTGCCCAAAAAAGATAAAACATTGCTTCAAAAAGGGGACCACGGTGCATGAAAAAGGTAAAACATTGCTTCAAAAAGGGGACCATGGTGCCCAAAAAAGATAAAACATTGCTTCAAAAAGGGGACCACGGTGCATGAAAAAGGTAAAACATTGCTTCAAAAAGGGGACCACGGTGCCCAAAAAAGATAAAACATTGCTTCAAAAAGGGGACCACGGTGCATGAAAAAGGTAAAACATTGCTTCAAAAAGGGGACCACGGTGCATGAAAAAGGTAAAACATTGCTTCAGAAAGGGGACCACGGTGCCCAAAAAAGATAAAACATTGCTTCAAAAAGGGACCACGGTGCATGAAAAAGGTAAAACATTGCTTCAAAAAGGGGACCACGGTGCCCAAAAAAGATAAAACATTGCTTCAAAAAGGGGACCACGGTGCCCAAAAAAGATAAAACATTGCTTCAAAAAGGGGACCACGGTGCCCAAAAAAGATTAAACATTGCTTCAAAAAGGGGACCATGGTGCCCAAAAAAGATAAAACATTGCTTCAAAAAGGGGACCACGGTGCCCAAAAAAGATAAAACATTGCTTCAAAAAGGGGACCACGGTGCCCAAAAAAGATTAAACATTGCTTCAAAAAGGGGACCATGGTGCCCAAAGAAGATAAAACATTGCTTCAAAAAGGGGACCATGGTGCCCAAAAAAGATAAAACATTGCTTCAAAAAGGGGACCATGGTGCCCAAAAAAGGTAAAACATTGCTTCAAAAAGGGGACCACGGTGCCCAAAAAAGATAAAACATTGCTTCAAAAAGGGGACCACGGTGCCCCAAAAAGGTAAAACATTGCTTCAAAAAGGGGACCATGGTGCCCAAAAAAGGTAAAACATTGCTTCAAAAAGGGGACCACGGTGCCCAAAAAAGATAAAACATTGCTTCAAAAAGGGGACCATGGTGCCCAAAAAAGATAAAACATTGCTTCAAAAAGGGGACCACGGTGCCCAAAAAAGATAAAACATTGCTTCAAAAAGGGGACCACGGTGCCCAAAAAAGATAAAACATTGCTTCAAAAAGGGGACCATGGTGCCCAAAAAAGATAAAACATTGCTTCAAAAAGGGGACCATGGTGCCCAAAAAAGGTAAAACATTGCTTCAAAAAGGGGACCACGGTGCCCAAAAAAGATAAAACATTGCTTCAAAAAGGGGACCATGGTGCCCAAAAAAGATAAAACATTGCTTCAAAAAGGGGACCATGGTGCCCAAAAAAGATAAAACATTGCTTCAAAAAGGGGACCATGGTGCCCAAAAAAGATAAAACATTGCTTCAAAAAGGGGACCATGGTGCCCAAAAAAGATAAAACATTGCTTCAAAAAGGGGACCATGGTGCCCAAAAAAGATTAAACATTGCTTCAAAAAGGGGACCATGGTGCCCAAAAAAGGTAAAACATTGCTTCAAAAAGGGGACCACGGTGCCCAAAAAAGATAAAACATTGCTTCAAAAAGGGGACCATGGTGCCCAAAAAAGATAAAACATTGCTTCAAAAAGGGGACCATGGTGCCCAAAAAAGATAAAACATTGCTTCAAAAAGGGGACCATGGTGCCCAAAAAAGATAAAACATTGCTTCAAAAAGGGGACCATGGTGCCCAAAAAAGATAAAACATTGCTTCAAAAAGGGGACCATGGTGCCCAAAAAAGATTAAACATTGCTTCAAAAAGGGGACCATGGTGCCCAAAAAAGATAAAACATTGCTTCAAAAAGGGGACCATGGTGCCCAAAAAAGATAAAACATTGCTTCAAAAAGGGGACCATGGTGCCCAAAAAAGGTAAAACATTGCTTCAAAAAGGGGACCACGGTGCCCAAAAAAGATAAAACATTGCTTCAAAAAGGGGACCACGGTGCCCCAAAAAGGTAAAACATTGCTTCAAAAAGGGGACCATGGTGCCCAAAAAAGATAAAACATTGCTTCAAAAAGGGGACCACGGTGCCCAAAAAAGATAAAACATTGCTTCAAAAAGGGGACCACGGTGCCCAAAAAAGATAAAACATTGCTTCAAAAAGGGGACCACGGTGCCCAAAAAAGGTAAAACATTGCTTCAAAAAGGGGACCACGGTGCCCAAAAAAGGTAAAACATTGCTTCAAAAAGGGGACCACGGTGCCCAAAAAAGGTAAAACATTGCTTCAAAAAGGGGACCACGGTGCCCAAAAAAGATAAAACATTGCTTCAAAAAGGGGACCATGGTGCCCAAAAAAGATAAAACATTGCTTCAAAAAGGGGACTACGGTGCCCAAAAAAGATTAAACATTGCTTCAAAAAGGGGACCACGGTGCCCAAAAAAGATAAAACATTGCTTCAAAAAGGGGACCACGGTGCCCAAAAAAGATTAAACATTGCTTCAAAAAGGGGACCATGGTGCCCAAAAAAGATAAAACATTGCTTCAAAAAGGGGACCATGGTGCCCAAAAAAGATAAAACATTGCTTCAAAAAGGGGACCATGGTGCCCAAAAAAGATAAAACATTGCTTCAAAAAGGAGACCACGGTGCCCAAAAAAGATAAAACATTGCTTCAAAAAGGGGACCACGGTGCCCAAAAAAGATTAAACATTGCTTCAAAAAGGGGACCATGGTGCCCAAAAAAGATAAAACATTGCTTCAAAAAGGGGACCACGGTGCCCAAAAAAGATTAAACATTGCTTCAAAAAGGGGACCACGGTGCCCAAAAAAGATAAAACATTGCTTCAAAAAGGGGACCATGGTGCCCAAAAAAGATAAAACATTGCTTCAAAAAGGGGACCATGGTGCCCAAAAAAGATTAAACATTGCTTCAAAAAGGGGACCATGGTGCCCAAAAAAGATAAAACATTGCTTCAAAAAGGGGACCATGGTGCCCAAAAAAGATAAAACATTGCTTCAAAAAGGGGACCACGGTGCCCAAAAAAGATTAAACATTGCTTCAAAAAGGGGACCACGGTGCCCAAAAAAGATAAAACATTGCTTCAAAAAGGGGACCATGGTGCCCAAAAAAGATAAAACATTGCTTCAAAAAGGGGACCATGGTGCCCAAAAAAGATAAAACATTGCTTCAAAAAGGGGACCACGGTGCCCAAAAAAGATTAAACATTGCTTCAAAAAGGGGACCATGGTGCCCAAAAAAGATAAAACATTGCTTCAAAAAGGGGACCACGGTGCCCAAAAAAGATAAAACATTGCTTCAAAAAGGGGACCACGGTGCCCAAAAAAGATTAAACATTGCTTCAAAAAGGGGACCATGGTGCCCAAAAAAGATAAAACATTGCTTCAAAAAGGGGACCACGGTGCCCAAAAAAGATAAAACATTGCTTCAAAAAGGGGACCATGGTGCCTGAAAAAGATAAAACATTGCTTCAAAAAGGGGACCATGGTGCCTGAAAAAGATAAAACATTGCTTCAAAAAGGGGACCATGGTGCCCAAAAAAGATAAAACATTGCTTCAAAAAGGGGACCACGGTGCCCAAAAAAGATAAAACATTGCTTCAAAAAGGGGACCCATGGTGCCCAAAAAAGATAAAACATTGCTTCAAAAAGGGGACCACGGTGCATGAAAAAGGTAAAACATTGCTTCAAAAAGGGGACCACGGTGCCCAAAAAAGATAAAACATTGCTTCAAAAAGGGGACCACGGTGCCCAAAAAAGATAAAACATTGCTTCAAAAAGGGGACCATGGTGCCCAAAAAAGATAAAACATTGCTTCAAAAAGGGGACCACGGTGCCCAAAAAAGATAAAACATTGCTTCAAAAAGGGGACCACGGTGCCCAAAAAAGATTAAACATTGCTTCAAAAAGGGGACCATGGTGCCCAAAAAAGATTAAACATTGCTTCAAAAAGGGGACCATGGTGCCCAAAAAAGATAAAACATTGCTTCAAAAAGGGGACCACGGTGCCCAAAAAAGATAAAACATTGCTTCAAAAAGGGGACCACGGTGCCCAAAAAAGATAAAACATTGCTTCAAAAAGGGGACCACGGTGCCCAAAAAAGATAAAACATTGCTTCAAAAAGGGGACCACGGTGCCCAAAAAAGATTAAACATTGCTTCAAAAAGGGGACCACGGTGCCCAAAAAAGATAAAACATTGCTTCAAAAAGGGGACCACGGTGCCCAAAAAAGATTAAACATTGCTTCAAAAAGGGGACCATGGTGCCCAAAAAAGATAAAACATTGCTTCAAAAAGGGGACCATGGTGCCCAAAAAAGATAAAACATTGCTTCAAAAAGGGGACCATGGTGCCCAAAAAAGATAAAACATTGCTTCAAAAAGGAGACCACGGTGCCCAAAAAAGATAAAACATTGCTTCAAAAAGGGGACCACGGTGCCCAAAAAAGATTAAACATTGCTTCAAAAAGGGGACCATGGTGCCCAAAAAAGATAAAACATTGCTTCAAAAAGGGGACCATGGTGCCCAAAAAAGATAAAACATTGCTTCAAAAAGGGGACCACGGTGCCCAAAAAAGATAAAACATTGCTTCAAAAAGGGGACCATGGTGCCTGAAAAAGATAAAACATTGCTTCAAAAAGGGGACCATGGTGCCTGAAAAAGATAAAACATTGCTTCAAAAAGGGGACCACGGTGCCCAAAAAAGATTAAACATTGCTTCAAAAAGGGGACCATGGTGCCCAAAAAAGATAAAACATTGCTTCAAAAAGGGGACCACGGTGCCCAAAAAAGATTAAACATTGCTTCAAAAAGGGGACCATGGTGCCCAAAAAAGATAAAACATTCCTTCAAAAAGGGGACCACGGTGCCCAAAAAAGATTAAACATTGCTTCAAAAAGGGGACCACGGTGCCCAAAAAAGATAAAACATTGCTTCAAAAAGGGGACCACGGTGCCCAAAAAAGATTAAACATTGCTTCAAAAAGGGGACCATGGTGCCCAAAAAAGATAAAACATTGCTTCAAAAAGGGGACCACGGTGCCCAAAAAAGATAAAACATTGCTTCAAAAAGGGGACCCATGGTGCCCAAAAAAGATAAAACATTGCTTCAAAAAGGGGACCACGGTGCATGAAAAAGGTAAAACATTGCTTCAAAAAGGGGACCA
This sequence comes from Myxine glutinosa, assembly GCF_964187855.1. Lineage (NCBI taxonomy): Eukaryota > Metazoa > Chordata > Myxini > Myxiniformes > Myxinidae > Myxine > Myxine glutinosa. The sequence goes on from NC_136265.1 coordinate 146,715,380, forward strand.
CGGTGCCCAAAAAAGATAAAACATTGCTTCAAAAAGGGGACCACGGTGCCCAAAAAAGATAAAACATTGCTTCAAAAAGGGGACCACGGTGTCCAAAAAAGATTAAACATTGCTTCAAAAAGGGGACCATGGTGCCCAAAAAAGATAAAACATTGCTTCAAAAAGGGGACCACGGTGCCCAAAAAAGATAAAACATTGCTTCAAAAAGGGGACCACGGTGCCCAAAAAAGATTAAACATTGCTTCAAAAAGGGGACCATGGTGCCCAAAAAAGATAAAACATTGCTTCAAAAAGCGGACCACGGTGCCCAAAAAAGATAAAACATTGCTTCAAAAAGGGGACCATGGTGCCCAAAAAAGATAAAACATTGCTTCAAAAAGGGGACCACGGTGCCCAAAAAAGATTAAACATTGCTTCAAAAAGGGGACCATGGTGCCCAAAAAAGATAAAACATTGCTTCAAAAAGGGGACCACGGTGCCCAAAAAAGATAAAACATTGCTTCAAAAAGGGGACCACGGTGCCCAAAAAAGATTAAACATTGCTTCAAAAAGGGGACCATGGTGCCCAAAAAAGATAAAACATTGCTTCAAAAAGGGGACCATGGTGCCCAAAAAAGATAAAACATTGCTTCAAAAAGGGGACCATGGTGCCCAAAAAAGATAAAACATTGCTTCAGAAAGGGGACCACGGTGCCCAAAAAAGATAAAACATTGCTTCAAAAAGGGGACCACGGTGCATGAAAAAGGTAAAACATTGCTTCAAAAAGGGGACCATGGTGCCCAAAAAAGATAAAACATTGCTTCAAAAAGGGGGCCACGGTGCTCGAAAAGGGTAAAACATTGCTTCAAAAAGGGGACCACGGTGCCTGAAAAAGGTAAAACATTGCTTCAAAAAGGGGACCACGGTGCCTGAAAAAGGTAAAACATTGCTTCAAAAAGGGGACCACGGTGCATGAAAAAGGTAAAACATTGCTTCAAAAAGGGGATCACGGTGCCTGAAAAAGGTAAAACATTGCTTCAAAAAGGGGACCACGGTGCCTGAAAAAGGTAAAACATTGCTTCAAAAAGGGGACCACGGTGCATGAAAAAGGTAAAACATTGCTTCAAAAAGGGGATCACGGTGCCTGAAAAAGGTAAAACATTGCTTCAAAAAGGGGACCACGGTGCCTGAAAACGGTAAAACATTGCTTCAAAAAGGGGACCACGGTGCATGAAAAAGGTAAAACATTGCTTCAAAAAGGGGATCACGGTGCCTGAAAAAGGTAAAACATTGCTTCAAAAAGGGGACCACGGTGCCTGAAAAAGGTAAAACATTGCTTCAAAAAGGGGTCCATAGTGCCCAAAAAAGGTAAAACATTGCTTCAAAAAGGGGACCATGGTGCATGAAAAAGGTAAAACATTGCTTCAAAAAGGGGACCACAGTGCATGAAAAAGGTAAAACATTGCTTCAAAAAGGGGACCACGGTGCCTGAAAAAGGTAAAACATTGCTTCAAAAAGGGGACCACGGTGCATGAAAAAGGTAAAACATTGCTTCAAAAAGGGGACCACGGTGCATGAAAAAGGTAAAACATTGCTTCAAAAAGGGGACCATAGTGCCCAAAAAAGATAAAACATTGCTTCAAAAAGGGGACCACGGTGCCCAAAAAAGATAAAACATTGCTTCAAAAAGGGGACCACGGTGCCCAAAAAAGATAAAACATTGCTTTAAAAAGGGGACCACGGTGCCTGAAAAAGGTAAAACATTGCTTCAAAAAGGGGACCACGGTGCCTGAAAAAGGTAAAACATTGCTTCAAAAAGGGGACCACGGTGCCCAAAAAAGATAAAACATTGCTTCAAAAAGGGGACCATAGTGCCCAAAAAAGATAAAACATTGCTTCAAAGAGGGGACCACGGTGCCTGAAAAAGGTAAAACATTGCTTCAAAAAGGGGACCATGGTGCCCAAAAAAGATAAAACATTGCTTCAAAAAGGGGACCACGGTGCCTGAAAAAGGTAAAACGTTGCTTCAAAAAGGGGACCATAGTGCCCAAAAAAGATAAAACATTGCTTCAAAAAGGGGACCACGGTGCCCAAAAAAGATAAAACATTGCTTCAAAAAGGGGACCACGGTGCCTGAAAAAGGTAAAACATTGCTTCAAAAAGGGGACCACGGTGCCCAAAAAAGATAAAACATTGCTTCAAAAAGGGGACCATAGTGCCCAAAAAAGATAAAACATTGCTTCAAAAAGGGGACCACGGTGCCTGAAAAAGGTAAAACATTGCTTCAAAAAGGGGACCACGGTGCATGAAAAAGGTAAAACATTGCTTCAAAAAGGGGACCATAGTGCCCAAAAAAGATAAAACATTGCTTCAAAAAGGGGACCACGGTGCCCAAAAAAGATAAAACATTGCTTCAAAAAGGGGACCACGGTGCCCAAAAAAGATAAAACATTGCTTTAAAAAGGGGACCACGGTGCCTGAAAAAGGTAAAACATTGCTTCAAAAAGGGGACCACGGTGCCTGAAAAAGGTAAAACATTGCTTCAAAAAGGGGACCACGGTGCCCAAAAAAGATAAAACATTGCTTCAAAAAGGGGACCATAGTGCCCAAAAAAGATAAAACATTGCTTCAAAAAGGGGACCACGGTGCCTGAAAAAGGTAAAACATTGCTTCAAAAAGGGGACCACGGTGCATGAAAAAGGTAAAACATTGCTTCAAAAAGGGGACCATAGTGCCCAAAAAAGATAAAACATTGCTTCAAAAAGGGGACCACGGTGCCCAAAAAAGATAAAACATTGCTTCAAAAAGGGGACCACGGTGCCCAAAAAAGATAAAACATTGCTTTAAAAAGGGGACCACGGTGCCTGAAAAAGGTAAAACATTGCTTCAAAAAGGGGACCACGGTGCCTGAAAAAGGTAAAACATTGCTTCAAAAAGGGGACCATGGTGCCCAAAAAAGATAAAACATTGCTTCAAAAAGGGGACCACGGTGCCTGAAAAAGGTAAAACGTTGCTTCAAAAAGGGGACCATAGTGCCCAAAAAAGGTAAAACGTTGCTTCAAAAAGGGGACCATGGTGCCTGAAAAGGTAAAACATTGCTTCAAAAAGGGGACCACGGTGCCTGAAAAAGGTAAAACATTGCTTCAAAAAGGGGACCACGGTGCCTGAAAAAGGTAAAACATTGCTTCAAAAAGGGGACCATGGTGCATGAAAAAGATAAAACATTGCTTCAAAAAGGGGACCACGGTGCCTGAAAAAGGTAAAACATTGCTTCAAAAAGGGGACCACGGTGCCCGAAAAAGATAAAACATTGCTTCAAAAAGGGGACCACGGTGCCTGAAAAAGGTAAAACATTGCTTCAAAAAGGGGACCACGGTGCATGAAAAAGGTAAAACATTGCTTCAAAAAGGGGACCATAGTGCCCAAAAAAAGGTAAAACGTTGCTTCAAAAAGGGGACCATGGTGCCTGAAAAAGGTAAAACATTGCTTCAAAAAGGGGACCATAGTGCCCAAAAAAGATAAAACATTGCTTCAAAAAGGGGACCACGGTGCCCAAAAAAGATAAAACATTGCTTCAAAAAGGGGACCATGGTGCCTGAAAAAGGTAAAACATTGCTTCAAAAAGGGGACCATAGTGCCCAAAAAAGATAAAACATTGCTTCAAAAAGGGGACCACGGTGCCTGAAAAAGATAAAACATTGCTTCAAAAAGGGGACCATGGTGCCTGAAAAAGATAAAACATTGCTTCAAAAAGGGGACCACGGTGCCCAAAAAAGATAAAACATTGCTTCAAAAAGGGGACCACGGTGCCCAAAAAAGATAAAACATTGCTTCAAAAAGGGGACCACGGTGCCTGAAAAAGATAAAACATTGCTTCAAAAAGGGGACCACGGTGCCCAAAAAAGATAAAACATTGCTTCAAAAAGGGGACCACGGTGCCCAAAAAAGATTAAACATTGCTTCAAAAAGGGGACCATGGTGCCCAAAAAAGATAAAACATTGCTTCAAAAAGGGGACCACGGTGCCCAAAAAAGATAAAACATTGCTTCAAAAAGGGGACCACGGTGCCCAAAAGAGATAAAACATTGCTTCAAAAAGGGGCCCACGGTGCCCAAAAAAGATAAAACATTGCTTCAAAAAGGGGACCACGGTGCCCAAAAAAGATAAAACATTGCTTCAAAAAGGGGACCACGGTGCCCAAAAAAGATAAAACATTGCTTCAAAAAGGGGACCACGGTGCCCAAAAAAGATAAAACATTGCTTCAAAAAGGGGACCACGGTGCCTGAAAAAGGTAAAACGTTGCTTCAAAAAGGGGACCACGGTGCCTGAAAAAGGTAAAACGTTGCTTCAAAAAGGGGACCACGGTGCCTGAAAAAGGTAAAACGTTGCTTCAAAAAGGGGACCATGGTGCCTGAAAAAGGTAAAACATTGCTTCAAAAAGGGGACCATGGTGCCTGAAAAAGGTAAAACATTGCTTCAAAAAGGGGACCACGGTGCATGAAAAAGGTAAAACATTGCTTCAAAAAGGGGACCATGGTGCCTGAAAAAGGTAAAACATTGCTTCAAAAAGGGGACCACGGTGCATGAAAAAGGTAAAACATTGCTTCAAAAAGGGGACCACGGTGCATGAAAAAGGTAAAACATTGCTTCAAAAAGGGGACCACGGTGCATGAAAAAGGCCAACCCCTGCTCTGCGGGGAAAAATTGCCTCTAAAGGTGTTGCTATCATTCGTTTGATGAGATAAATATATGAAATGTAAGTTAACAAAATTTGATTTGGAAGCAGCACAGACTAGATGAGTCAAATGTTTACATTGCGAAACATGTGGACACAAGGTGATGTTTTTATGCTGAAAACTGTTGAAATGCTTCTCCGGGAGTCGAGTTATTATTCCGCGTTGCGGTTATATTCCGGGTAAATTGCTGGAAACGGAGGACACAGCAAGCGAGGGTGCCTAAACAGAAGGGTTCCAGTGGTTTATACACAGCAATCAAAGGAAGTCCAGAACGATTCCACCGAGTATGATCATTTGCGCCCCTGTGAGAACGCACCAATCGATGGCCTCCTTTGAATGCGCAATTTGCTGGAAACCTTTGGTGAAATTGGAAATGTGTGCGCCTACTGACTCCAAACTGACGCTAAAGAGCGTTGGCATCACCTGAACCCTCCATCATTTGTAACATGGTCAGTCACCCGTTGGAAATGTCATTTCTTTCTCTTCTTCTTCCATAATATGCGGAAAAATGTCTCCGAGTGGCACCATTGCCTGGGCACCATGGACCGCAGCCATGCCACTGATAGGTTATGGCAGGTATTTTGTAATTCGTCCAGGGTGCCGATGATATCTTGCCTACTCTTCGTGAACGACACAGTGGGATCTTTAACGTCCACCAACGAATACGTCCGAATACCGGGACAACCGGCTTAACCTCATGCGTGGGTGTTTCTGTTCATATTATGGTTTAAGATTGCGAAGACATGGATTGTTGGACTACTTGCTAAAGGTGTGCTATGGTGGAGCCATTCTCTACTACCGGCTCAAATTTCCAGCTAAGAGCGTTTCAATGAAGCTCCATCAAACACAAATGCTATTTGGCGATATGTGAATAGATTTTGAAGTGAGGGTACCGCTAGAAGACCTAGACCATGTGGTTGGCCAAATGATATGCAAACACTGGAGGCATTTGAGAATAGATATGTAGTGTTGATGTGGAGCATCAGTGGCACTGCTGCACCCCCAGTAGTGCCTACCCGTTGCTTTTCTGATGATTTGATGATCAAAAGAGCATGTTGCACTTCTCAACCACATTGCATGTCAAACTTTTTTCCCTCGTGTAGAAATTATTGATATGAGGGAGAATAAAATGGCACACATAGTTCTCTTTTTGAGAATGCACATGTAGTAGTGATGTGGAGCCCCGGTGCGGCTGTACTCGAACTCTCGTCTTAATTTCGCATGAATGGCGAATTGGGAAGAAGAATACTTGCAAACAGCGCATACAAATGTAAATGGTACACTATTACTACTTTAGAAATCCTACTCCACAGGAAACCCAAAATATGGAGATCCATCACATGGTTTAAGAGTATAAAATAGGGGCAATACCCCTGGGTGCTCAACTGGTAGAATAAAGCAGTATACTACACCGACAAAAGGTATTTTAAACCAATTTCAATGGTTGCTAGGAGACAGGACAGCAGGAAGAAGCATGCTTACATAATCATAAGACTTTAAACAAAAAAATACCTATTTTAGGGGTCAACCACCCCTACCCCGTAGACCCCCTCAGACCCTGATTTTCTTAATGATGAAGGTTTCATCGAAATTGTTTGTTGTTTCAGAAAAAAAAGCAAATTCCTATTTTGGGATGTCAAACATGGATCAACTTTGACCCCGGTAGATCCTCTTAGACTCAGATTTTGTTTAATGCCGTGACCAATTATCTCTGGCCGAGCCAAATGAGTTGCAACATACTAAATATTATATTAGCCAAGTTTGATCACAATTCCATCCACTGTTTCGGAGGAGAAGTTGCAAGTGTTCACAGACTGACAGACAGACAACGTGCCATCCCATAAGCTCCCCGGAACTACGTTCCAGGTGAGCTAAAAAGTACTGGAGAGAAATAATACCACTATTTCATGTGTGGCATATTGTAGAGTCAAGCATCACTGAAAACCTCATTTTGCATTACCTTTCTTGTTCAATACTGCTGTGGGTGTAGCTGCTGTTTCCGGACACCACATCGTGACCTTCTTTGCTGGAACTCTTAAGTGACCGGCAGAGCTGGAACTCTCCGACTCGGCTTGCAGTGACATCGAGCTCATTGTCCATGTGTGAGGAATCATTGTCCATGTGTGAGGATTCTCGTGGGTGGCAGAATGCCACAGCAGTAAAGGCTCTTGTTAATAGTCATAAAAAATGCAGGTCTAACTGGCAACGTCTTCGGTGAACGGCGGAGAATTTGCCGAGAATCACCCCCAAAAATCAAAAGTTTACCCCCAAGAAGGCAATCAATATGCATGATGTCTTGAAGAGAATGATCAAGAGCTTCTAGCTGGTATTGATGACTCATGGGAGCATCATTCCATACCAGTAGGTCTGCACCTTCAAGAATGTTTCCAATTGGATGTCATGGGGCTATTGTTGCAGGTACAATTCTCATATGGAGGAATCGGTAACTTGAAGCAAGAATGCAAATATCCTCCCAGTTTTAGAAGCTTTATAGCACTGCCTGATGAAACCGGTGCAATCGTGATGTGAATTTTGACTTCCTGCATATGCAAGTACCACGTTAAGAATAAATACCTTGCTGGTGCCCCAAGGTGCATCGATGAATATAATGCCTCCTTCTCCACGATCTCTAATTATACCTGGAAAGCAATAGTTTGACTTGTGTTGAGTTGTTGAACAAGCTCCTTTAAAAAGTTGTCTGCTTCTGGATCAACCTCTTCTGCAGCCACGTTATTTCGATAGCGATAACAAGAATCTGCGACAGGGAGAACATAATTTGATGTTTTAAGACCAAGATGCTCCAGGAAGTCGAGTCACACGAGACATCATTTTCAGCTGCAGCCTGTGCATCCGCAGCCGTCAAGCCTTGTTGCAGCCGTTGGTGGACAAAATTGCTTGAAAGAGCCTTAATAAATAATTGTTGTTATAGCCAATTGGGTTGACTAAGCTCACAAAACACGAGCAGTTTCATGATCCGACTTCTAATGTCCGATGGTTCTAGGGACTTAAGATCATCAGCCAGACAGTGGAACCTTTCGTTGTCATCCTCGAGAAGATTTAATCGTTGACATGCCTGCTTAAATATCGGACATGGTTCTCCATTGAACGAATGAAGATTTTTCAAAGCTGGAGGCACCAGCCCCATTATAGAGAAGTAGACGTAGGTAGAAGGTATCTCTTTGAGTAGGGTGAACTGTGTAGACTCTGCCAATCATTTTGCCGCTTATCACCTGGTGGCCTCGCTCGTCGCTGCCAATTTTTGCACATCTATTGCCAGGTTATATACTCGGGGAAATCGCACTAAAGTATCGTGAGCTCCAGGATCTTCATTATTTTTGGTAAAGAAAGCAGTGAAGCACGCGGTGCTACGCGCGTGACTTGCTACCAAGGAGGAAGTGGACAACGCGGTAAGTTTATAGTTCTTTATTCCAAAGAGGTCACTGTAGCACTGGCGCGCTCCGGGCTGCGCGCCCGGTGTATATCCTGAGACCACGCCTACCCCTCGGGCGTGGCCGCCGCCCACTTGGTGCGCGGAATGATGTCACCACGCCAGTGGGCTTTTGTGTCCGCCACACGCGCGCCCCCCCCCCCCAGAATTCCCGCGCACCTGGAGGGCCAGCTTGCGGGGCAAACGGATGACCTGGCCGAAGCGCCCTCTGGCGACCGGCGGTGTCCAGGGTGCAGGGATGCCAGGTGGGATGCCCCCGGCTGTACCCGGGATGGGTGCCGGACCGGGGGGCGGCATGCCTGTGGTGCTGGGCGGTGACGGGGGTCCGCCCGCAGGGGGGCGGCCCCGACGCGGGGGCCGAGCCACCGGCGGTGGGTGGTCCACGTCGAGGTGGGCCGGCTTGAGGCGGTCTATGGAGACCCGGTCAGGAGTGCCGCCGATGTCCAGGGTGAAATGTTTCACCCCGGTCTCCAGCACGTGGAAAGGCCCGTCGTACGGGGGCCCCAGTGGTGTCCGGTGGGCGTCGTGCCGGACGAAGACGTACTCCGCGGTGCGAAGCTCCGGGGCGACGTGTGTAGGAGGGTGCCCGTGGTGCGCCGTCGGCACCGGGACGAACCTCCGGGCAGTCTCCTGCAGCGCAGAATGCTCCTGCGCCGCGGACCAAGGTGCCGTGGGGTCGGGGAGGAACTCGCCCGGCACCCGCAGCGGTTGTCCAAAGACCAACTCCGCCGCAGATGCGCGCAGGTCCTCCTTGGGCGCCGTCCGGAGGCCCAGCAGGACCCAGGGGAGCCTGTCGACCCAGCCGCCGTCGCGGAGGGTGGCCCGGAGCGCGGCCTTCAATGAGCGGTGGAATCCCTCGCACAGGCCGTTGGCCTGGGGGTGGTAGGCCATGGTTCGGTGCAGCTGGACCCCGAGCCCCCGCGCGACCGCGGCCCAGAGCTCCGAGGTGAACTGGGGGCCGCGGTCGGACGAGATGTCCGAGGGGGCGCCGAACCGGGCGACCCAGGTGGCGATGAACGCCTGCGCGACGTCTGCCGCCGTCGTCGCCGCCAAAACCACGGCCTCCGGCCACCAGGTGGTGCGGTCCACCATGGTGAGGACATGGGTGAAACCCCGCGAGGGGGGCAGAGGTCCCACCAGGTCCACGTGAACGTGGTCGAACCGACGTTCCGGCACTGTAAACGGGGCCAAGGGGGCCTGGGTGTGTCGGTGCACCTTTGCGCGCTGGCACGCGAGGCACGTCCTGGTCCAGCCGCGGACGGCCTTCCGGAGGCCATGCCAGACAAACTTGTCGGCGACCAACCGCTGGGAGGCCCTCATGCCCGGGTGGGACAGGCCGTGGATGGCGTCAAAAACCTGGCGCTGCCAGCCTGTGGGCACGATGGGGGGAGGCCGCCTGAGGGAGACGTCGCAAACGAGGGCCGTGCCCGCGCCGTCGAAGGGCACCTCGGTGACGCGGAGGCCCGTGACGGCGGTCCGCAGGGCCTGGACCCCGGAGTCGGCGGCCTGGTCCACTGCCATCCGGGCATAGTCGATGCCAAGGTGGACTGCGTGGGAGAGGGCCCGGGAAAGGCAATCGGCCACCGGGTTGTCCTTTTCCGTGACGTGCCGGATGTCCGTCGTGTACTCCTACACGGCCGCGAGGTGACGCTGTTGCCGGGCCGACCACGGCTCGGCGACCTTGCCCATCGCGAAAACCAGTGGCTTGTGGTCGACGAAGGCCGTGACGCACGGCCCTCGAGCAGATGGCGGAAGTGCCTGACCGCCAGGTGAAGCCCAAGCAACTCGCGGTCGAAGGTGCTGTAACGGCGTTCGGGCGGGCGAAGCTGCCGGCTGAAGAACGCCAGCGGTTGCCAAGCTCCATGCACCCATTGCTCGTACACCGCGCCCACCGCATAGTCCGAGGCATCGGAGGTGAGGGCGATCGGTGCATCGAGCGCCGGGTGCGCGAGCATGGTGGCGTTGGCCAAGGCGAGCTTCGCGCCCGAGAACGCCGCGTCCATCTGCTCGGTCCAGGTAATGTCACCTTTGCCCGGCTTCCCTCGAAGTGCCTCGTGTAAGGGGCGCAGGAGCTGGGCAATGCAGGGCAGGAACCGATGGTAAAAGTTTACCATGCCCAGGAACTCCTGGAGCCCCTTGATCGTGCAGGGGCGCGGAAACCCCTTCACCGCCTCCACCTTGGCCGGTAGGGGGACGGCCCCGTGCCTGGTGACGCGGTGCCCTAAAAAGTCGATTTCAGCGACACCGAACCGGCACTTGGCGGGGTTCACGATCAGGCCGTGCTGGCCCAGACGTTCGAAGAGCGTGCGGAGATGGTGAAGGTGCTCTTCGCAGGATGCGCTGGCGACGAGGATGTCGTCCAGGTATACGTACAAAAAATCCAAGCCACGCAAGACGCTGTCCATGAGGCGCTGGAACGCCTGAGCCGCATTTTTCAAACCGAAGGGCATCCGAAGAAATTCGAAAAGACCGAATGGCGTAATGACAGCCGTCTTCCGGATGTCCTCCGGCCTGACAGGGACCTGATGGTAGCCGCGTACGCGTTCCACCTTTGAAAAGAAGGACATATTCGCCAAGCGGGCGGAAAAGTCCTGAATGTGGGGGACGGGGTAGCGGTCGGGGGTGGTGGCGTCGTTGAGGTGCCGGTAGTCCCCGCACGGTCGCCATCCCCCGCCGGGCTTGGGCACGATGTGGAGTGGGGACGCCAATGCGCTCTCAGAGCGCCGCACGATGCCGAGCCGCTCCAGCGTAGCGAACTCCGCTTTAGCTATGGCGAGCTTCGTCGGCTCGAGGCGGCGTGCCCGGGCGTAGACCGGTGGCCCGGCTGTGGGGATGTGGTGTTCCACCCCGTGCTTGACTGTCCCCGCCGAGAAGGTCGGCCACGTGAGGGCCGGAAAACCCGCGAGGAGGCGGGCGAATTCGTCCGCTGCCGGAAGCGTACAGATGAACCTGGCCGGAACGGAATCGCTCAGCAAGCCGCTCGGCGAGCCGCTCGATGAGCCGCTCTGTGAGCTGCTCAACGAGCCGGGCAGCGCACACGCGAGCGAGCTGAACGTCTCAGCCTGGACAAGCCTTCTGCGCTTTACATCGACCAGTAATCCATTAGCACATAAGAAGTCCGCACCGAGCAGTGCCATGGGCACATCGGCCATAACGAACGACCAACGGAAAACCTGCCCTCCGAACCGCAGAGAGAGACAGCGTTTTCCGTACGTGCGTATAGACATACCATTGGCCGCAAGCAGCGCGGGACCTCGGCCCACGGTGTGCTTGTCGGACGTACCGGCAGGAACGACACTCACCTGCGCTCCCGTATCGCACAGGTAATGGCGCCCGGACAAGGTGTCCGTTATGTACAGCAGGCTGTTGGAATTGCCGACGCTCACCGTTGCCACTGAGCGCCGGCTCGCCCGTTTCCCGACCTGCCGAATGAGCACGGCGGGCGACACTGCCGAGCCTCGTGGCTGAACTTGGTGTGGAAGGAACACCAGGCGGGCAGCTGCGGCGTCGGAGGCCGCGGTTTTCTTCACAGCGGCGGCGGTGGTGGTGGGCGGGGCGTGACGGTGGACACGAGGTGCGGTGCATCGGGGAAAGCTTCGGGAGCCTCGGGAGCCTCGGGAGCGGCAACCGCGCCAAGACTCGCCTGCGTGTCCAAAGCCGCGTAGTATTTGTCGGCCTCAGCAGCGAGTGCACGGAGTTCCGTTAACGCGGAACCAGCCAAAGTGAGGTGGACTCGTGCTGGCAGCTGGCGTCGAAACAACGCCCGGAATAGAGCGTTCGGGGTTTCGTCGCCCATGAGCACCAGCATATGGTCCATATGGACCGACGGTCGCGTCTCCCCGATCTCGGGGAGGTCCAAGAGGCGATCGGCCCATGCGTCCACCGTAAGGCCGAACGTGGCAAGGAGGAGACGCTTGACCGCCTCGTACTTGCCATCGGCAGGTGGATCCCTTAGGACCGATACGACGCGGGTGGCCATGCCGGGCCCGAGGGCGGCGACCACGTGGCAGTACATGGTCTCGTCCACCATGATGCCTCGAAGTCGGAACTGGGCTTCCGCCTGCAGGAACAAAACTTCGGCTTGTGACTCCTAGAATTCGGGGAGCTTGATGGAGACCACGTTGGTAGCCATTGTTGCAGCAGTTTCGGGGAGTCAGCGACGGCTGACTCGAATGTCGGAGGTCACCAATGAAGCACGCGGTGCTACGCACGTGACTTGCTACCAAGGAGGAAGCGGACAACGCGGTAAGTTTATAGTTCTTTATTCCAAAGAGGTCACTGTAGCACTGGCGCGCCCCGGGCTGCGCGCCCGGTGTATATCCTGAGGCCACGCCTACCCCTCGGGCGTGGCCGCCGCCCACTTGGTGCGCGGAATGATGTCACCACGCCAGTGGGCTGTCGTGTCCGCCACAGCAGTGAGTTTCGTGTCGGCAGCAACATATAAAGCAATGTCGAGATTTTCAAGGTTGAAAAGGACTCACTGCTCATTCGGCAAATGCACAGGAATAAGTTTTACCATAGGTGGACCATCTTGTGTTTGGAAAGGCGAAGATGTTCCAAGCTGCTGCGGAAGCCCCAATGAAATGACATTGTTCATATCTTGCAATTTCATCATCTTCCTCTTGTAATGAGACTGTGACATCATCATCACCTGGATGAAATGTAATCGTAGCCTAATCAGACAGCCTTGATTGAAGCACAGTATTGCACATTGATGTGAAAATGATACTTATTAGCAGCCATTGATTGTTGAAACAATGGTTCGATTGTCAACTTGCACGTTCCTTCCCGATGAGATGGCAGTTGCATAGTATTGTATTTGTCTGGTTGGTCCGGATAACTTCGGTCTTAACTCGGTGAGTCGCTCTGCGACCTCATTTCAGGAACATCCTGCTGGATTCCACGTCCAGAGCAGTGTTACTGTACAGATTGAGCTTCCCAGTACGAGAAAGTATCGTGTCAATAGGCAATAACATAACAACAGATCTTATCTCTGGCCGAGCTCACCAAGTGATGTAACTGCGGTCTTATCCATGCATCAATCGCTAGATCCAATAGATTTCCCCCTTAGCCGCAATATTTCACTGTCATGGTGTTAGCAGGATGAGCCAGGATACCAAGTCAGTTTAGCAAGTGTATTCAAAGAAAGGCAGATATGTACAAGCAAGCAATAACAATTTCACATTACCCTTACCAAACACTCGTAGCCACGGAATAATCGGGTCTACACAGTTAAGCTAGTGATCTAAATATGGCCGGCATTTAGCTTACAGCGAGACAGAGACAGTTATGGTAAAGAAAAGATACCCCTCCACCCCAACTTGATGTGACATGCTCTGGGGAGTCCAGCACATCCCTCCGGGAGGTTGTGTGAGTAACAAGCCGTGGCTTCTGGATGGCGCAGCAGGTCTCCCATGACCACGGTGTGCTCTGTTCTTTATTTGCTGATGCTCTTGGATGGTACTAACAACCAGTGGCAGTGAGGTCCACACAAACGATCCCACTGGGCACTGAGATGTAACCACTGCTCTGCTGCTTGCCTCCCTCGTTCAGGTAGGCTCATATTGCACAGCACAAGTCGGTGCAACAACTGTGCAGCAGAGTGTTCCCTGGCTCATAAAATGCACACCAGCGCACTGCCACCAAGAGCTGCCAAAAACCATGAGCGAGCACCAGCACAGGGAGACAACGAGCCACCAAAAAGCACCAGAGACGATGTGCCACCAACAAACGCAGGAGCTGAACATAGATGACGATGTTACAGGGCCTCTCATCCCTGACCCCCTGGCGTGTAACTCTGCCCATCTTCGTTCCTGGTCCTGATATTTGCATATCGAGTCTGCTCCTATTGGCAGTCTGCTCGAGGGGCTTATGCTGTTGCTGCCCTCTCTGTAATGCCCCAGTTGTGAGAAGTCCCCTGAATGCTTTCCCCATGATTTGTTCTGGCCTAAACCTAACCAGTTTTCCCGAACTGGGTTAAACACCCCCTACCCACCACCCCCCAGTTGAATAAAACCAGTATTTTCCCAATAAAATATGCTTTTTCAAAATCCCCATTTCTATATATATTTTTAAACCCCAGTAGGGGATACCAGGAAGTCACGGTGACTAAATACCGGGATGTCTGGTAATTCCGGCTGAGAAACTCAGATCTAATACATACGCAATGCATATACAGTGCATCCAGAAAGTATTCAGACCCCTTCACTTTTTCACATTTTGTTATGTTGCAGCCTTATGCTGAAATCATTTAAATTCATTTTTTCCCTCATCAATCTGCACTCAATACCTCATAATGACAAAGAGAAAACAGGATTTTAGAAAGTTTTGCAAATTTATTAAAAAGAAAAAACGGAAATATCACATTGACAAAAGTATTCATACCCTTTGCTATGACACTTGAAATTTTGCTCAGGTGCCCCCCATTCCTCTTGATCATCTTTGATATGTTTATGCACCTTGATTGGAGTCCACCTGTTGTAAATTCAATTGATTGGACATGATTTGGAAAGGCACACCTGTCTATATAAGGTCTCACAGCTGACAATGCATATCAGAGCAAAAACCAAGCCATGAGGTTGAAGGAACTGCCTGCAGAGCTCCGAGACAGGATTGTGTCGAGGCACAGATCTGGGGAAGCGTACAAAAAAATTCTGCTGCATTGAAGGTTCCCAAGAGCACAGGGGCCTCCATAATTCTTAAATGGAAGAAGTTTGGAACATCCAGGACTCTTCCTAGAGCTGGCCGCCCGGACAAACTGAGCAATCGGTGGAGAAGGGCCTTGGTAAGAGAGGTGACCAAGAACCCGATGGTCACTCTGGCTGAGCTCCAGAGATCCTGTGTGGAGATGGGAGAAACTTCCTGAAGGACAACCATCACTGCGACACTCCACCGATCTGGGCTTTATGGTAGAGTGGCCAGACGGAAGCCAAACAGTTCAATCTTGGTTTCATCAGACCACAGAATCTTGTTTCACAGTCGGAGAGTCCTTTAGGTGCTTTTTTGCAAACTCCAAGCGGGCTTTCATGTCTTCCACTGAGGAGAGGCTTCCGTCTGGCTACTCTGCCATATAGCCCAGATCGGTGGAGTGTTGCAGTGATGGTTGTCCTTCAGGAAGTTTCTCCCATCTCCACACAGGATCTCTGGAGCTCAGCCAGAGTGACCATCGGGTTCTTGGTCACCTCTCTTACCAAGGCCCTTCTCCCCCGATTGCTCAGTTTTGCCGGGCGGCCAGCTCTAGGAAGAGTCCTGGTTGTTCCCAACTTCTTCCATTTAAGAATTATGGAGGCCACTGTGCTCTTGGGAACCTTCAATGCAGCAGAGATATTTTTTTGTAGGCTTCTCCAGATCTGTGCCTCGACACAGTCCTGTCTCTGAGCTCTGCGGGTAGTTCCTTCGACCTCATGGCTTGGTTTTTGCTCTGATATGCATTGTCAGCTGGAGACCTTATATAGACAGGTGTGTGCCTTTCCAAATCATGTCCAATCAATTGAATTTACCACAGGTGGACTCCAATCAAGGTGTAGAAACATCTCAAAGATGACCAAGAGAAATGGGAGGCACCTGAGCTAAATTTCAAGTGTCATAACAAAGGGTCTGAATACTTACGTCAATGTGATATTTCCGTTTTTTCTTTTTTGATAAATTTTCAAAACTTTCTAAATCCTGTTTTCTCTTTGTCATTATGGGTATTGAGTGTAGATTGATGAGGGAAAAAATGAATTTAAATGATTTCAGCATAATGCTGCAACATAACAAAATGTGAAAAGGTGAAGGGGTCTGAATACTTTCTGAATGCACTGTACATTTTAAGAAACCTTGGATATACTACTCTAGTGCTCCTTTAATGGCCCAAATTATACCCACCTCGTGGTACGGTCAGACAGGGAATGGTTTGTTTCAAGTCTTTGACGAACCTGCTGGACAGGCCTGACGTTTTTACTGAAGCCGACATGGATTTTCAAATTGTTCAGAATGCCGGCGATAGGTCGCCCACTCTTTGCAAAAGACAGCCTGCGATCTTTAACGGCCACCAATGCTCCACCAGACAGGACGCCCAGCTTAACGTCCATCGGATGGACAGCACACACTGATGACTCACCCTGCATATTAAATCCCAGGATGAGAACCCAGGCTACGGACAGCTCAGACACGATTGTACACACATCTAGGCCATCCTGCTAACTCCTCCAAGAAATCTTGGATGGAAGAACATAATCCAGGCAATCAGAAATCATTTCCTAACACGAATAGAGTTTAATATAATATACCTAAGATGGTTGAATGATTATGGAAATTGTGGTTTATTGTTTCATAAAGGGGTAAAAAAAGATACTTCCATTATCCAGAATCATGGACCATCACACCAAAGTTGTGAGAATGTGGGCCACGTTAGTTTTACAAACTTTCATAGTAAAAGGTGTCTCATTCAATGTAGGTCATATTACGATTTGTGACACCCTGAGGTTATACATACAAGATACTCGCCCCAAAAGTTCGTAGCACCGTCTCAACACATACAGCGAGAGCATCAAGAAACAGTTCTTAAACTATTACAGTTTGTTGGCCTCAAATCGGCTTTTACGCCTATTTTTACCCAACACCTGAGCTTCTACATTTTGGGCGAGTGCATGCTGTCACAATTGCTTTTCCAAGGTCACAAGAGCGTGGGAGATGAAACAGCAATGGATGAATTCACATCACAAGTGTTGTGTGCTTCACTTCCCATGCGGCTATCACATTGATCCATAACCGTGGTTGGGTTAGCGTGGGGTTCTGGCTGGAAGCATCGCGCGAAGTCAAAAAATGATATATATATATATTATATATATATATACATATATATATATATATATATATATATATATATATATATATATATATATAGTTACAGTTTTCCGCCGCCCTTCTTACCCTCACCAAGGGGGGATTAAACCCCTTGTTCTTTCTGGGCCTGGCGTAACCGAGACTTGAAACGCCTCTTCCGGGCAAACGCAAGGTAGGGTTTCGGGACCAAGTCTCGCTCGTACCTAAATACCTGCGCCACCACGGAAGCGGGGAACCAAGCCTCGCATGAGCCACGTGTAATTTGAGTACACCGAGCGGATTGCATACCACATGGTCCGTGCAGTCACCGTTAATATTGGACCCCGATTAGAGCGGTTCTATTCGTACCACGCTTAGTCAATGAGGGAAAACACTAGGTGGTCGAATAAAGAAATAACAGGATTTAATTATTAATATTTACACAATGTACAAGTCGGTAGAAAGCAGACAAAGAGCAGAACTTAACCAGTCTTATGCTTAAAAACCCAGACACGGGCCCGATCACACTCACACAGGGAAATTGCAGGCAGAATGGTGTCCACGCGCTGCCTTGGTCGTCCAGGAACGGCGGCCCGGCGTGCTCTCCACGGTCCCAGCACGTCCCGCGAAGATGGCAAGCAGGTGGTGGAAAAGGACCCTCGTAGCGCGTCTCTCGAACAAAAGGCAGCAGATGAGGCAGGAAGGAAATGTACGCGTCTCTCAGCACGGCTGGGCGGTTCCACAGCGCGTTTAGTAACCAGCGCGCTATCACTCGCGTAACCCAATGCAACAGAGGCTCGGCCTTAAGCTCAACCGAGCGCCACTTTAATACGAGCGCTTATCTTGGTTCATGCGCGTCTTTCTCCGATCTCGTAACTCTCATCAATACTCGAACCTCTCCGCACTCAACTCTTGCTCTGAACTGCTGCTCTGCTGCGCTCTTCAAATGCCAACTGCTCGTACTATCAAACTCCACTGCTGACCGTGCTCCTTCAACTCCTGCTGCTTG
Organism: Myxine glutinosa; assembly: GCF_964187855.1. Taxonomy (NCBI): domain Eukaryota; kingdom Metazoa; phylum Chordata; class Myxini; order Myxiniformes; family Myxinidae; genus Myxine; species Myxine glutinosa. Next base: position 146,733,359 of record NC_136265.1, read on the forward strand.
ATGCTCTCCAAATGCCAACTGCTCGAACTTACTCGAACTCCTCAACTCAATCCTCGTGGGGGCTTCGCATGACGGGTTATATTTGCCACGCCCTGAGCCTTCTCGAACGTTTCAACCACGCCCTGTGACGCATTGCCGCAGCCACTCCCTTTGAGCCCTGATTGGCGGCTTGCGCTTACCGTCAGCTTCTTCGCCATTCCTCATTCGGTCCGGATCCGACCTGCTAGGCCTGCCTCATGTCAATTCGCGCCAAAAAGCCAAAGGCAGCACAAAGAGGCGTAGGAGGCATAAGGCAATGGAAGTATGAGAAGGACCTACTCTCATTACTCAACTCAACGCAAGACTAACACAGGAATAGGACTATTCTCACAAATACTAAGAGATAACTGCACTATCGCGAGGCTACATGTTGTTTGCGTGACTAACTATGAGGGGGAAATTTAACCTTTATTGTACAAAACTCAAAACCGCAACAATATATATATATATATATATATATATATATATATATATATATATATATATATATATTGTTACAGATTCGGGAGTCGGCGGTCCCCTTATCAAGGGAGGGTTAATCCCCTTGTCTTTTAAGCTGGCCGTCCCCCAATCCTAGAAATTATGACGCTCCTCCCGGTCGGAATTAGCCAGGGTGATTGGTCAATGGAGTCCCAAATACCTGCGTACTAACCCCGACCGCGAGCAGGGAAATAACTCCCACTCGAGCCACGGACAAGATGGAAATTGCCGAGCGGTTAGCAATCCACGGCCCGAGCCGTTAACAAATGACTACTAAACCCGATCCTGAGCGGTTCCTATCATGCCACAGGTATGCAATTGAGAAAAGACACAAACGATCGAATGAGAGGAAACCAGAGTAAGGGAAGAACAAAGAGTGGGTTTATTAACTATATACAAAAACCCAAAAGAAGAGCAAATGAAAGCAATATACAGAACAAAAGGGCACAGGGCAAGCTTAACTATACAGTCTTACTTACAACTCCGGACAAACAGACAGACTTACACGGGAGGGTAGTGGTAGGAGGAGAAGGTCCAAGCAGATGGTTCCAGGCTCCGGGTCCACGGCGAAGAATGGCAGGCATCTGGTGTCGTTGGCGCGCGACCGGACCTTATAGATATAGCGGGGGACTGGAATGCGGCCTCCGTAATATGC
>NC_136265.1:146739532-146787032 GCF_964187855.1 Myxine glutinosa
GGTCCTGTGTGAGTGGAAATGGCACGCGTGGGAGGAAAAAGTGTGCGTCGGCGAGTGGGAGTGTTATAAAGTGTGGGAGTGAAACCGAGTGCGAGCGAGAATGCACGTCGGGGTGTACGGAGTGTGACACGAATAGTGAGTTGGTGATGGCGCAGGTGCGAGAGGGCACATCGGAGCGCGAGTGTGAAACCGAGTGCGAGCGAGAATGCACGTCGGGGTGTACGGAGTGTGACACGAATAGTGAGTTGGTGATAGCGCAGGTGCGAGAGGGCACATCGGAGCGCGAGTGTGAAACCGAGTGCGAGCGAGAATGCACGTCGGGGTGTACGAAGTGTGACACGGAGAGTAAGGTGGTGGTGGAACGTGTGCGAGAAAGCACACCTGAATTGGTGGTAGCGCGGGTGTGGGAGAGCCCATGTGAGCGCGTTAGTGGGTGGATGCAAGAGTGCACACCCATGGTGAGTGTTACGGAGGACGTAACGGAGGAGAGGTGTGGACCAAAGTGTGCGCAAGAGTGTGCGCGAGAGGTGTGGTGTGTAACAGGGAGAGCGTTGGTGGAATGTACGGACGGCGTTGGAACGCCGGGTTTTGTGAGGGTGAAAGGGGTAGCGTATGCTTGTGAGCATGCCGGTGAAGCATCGACGGTAACCGGGTTAGCGGTTAGGGCGACGGATAGCCGATGCGAGCACTCGGTGCGAGGGGTGCGTTGTTGGGTGCGAGGCCCGGCGCGAATCGATGCTGCGTCGCTTCTCTTCGAAGCGTCGTTGCCGATTCGGGCTTGGCCCCGCCCCGCACGGTCGAGTCCGGGCCTTGTAGGGCGAGGCGACCGGTCCGGTTCAAGGGCGAGTGGGAGGAAGCGGTACGGTGCCCCCTCGTGGGGACGGGGTTCCGACCGGGGGAGATTGAGCCATCGGGCCCGGGACCGCAAGGTGCCATGCCGAGATGGTGCGTGGAACCTCGGCCCAACCAAACCACCTCCCTTGAACCGAAAGCCGGACGGATTCAACCTGCAGGCGACCAAACCACCCGAATTCATTGCTCGGCTTTACGAACCGAGTTTAATGATGTCATGGCGCACCGAGAGGATGTAATAAGTAGACGGGTGATGAGGATAGTGTTTTGGCCCCGAAATTAGAAAAAAAGCAAAATTTGATGATGGTATGGTGATTAGCAGTAAATGGCAAATTTTTGGTTTATTGAATTTGGACGAACAAAATTTATAGGGAGAGACCCCCGATGTGGTGGGATGGCAAATCCACCATCCCTCACAGTGGGGCAAATGCGCTATAGTTTATGGGGTTGATGGCAGTGAAAACTAGCCCGGGTGGGTTAGGATATATCATGTGTAGGGATCTAGCGAAGATGACATTAGGTGACGTTAAGGTTTAGTTAGTGACTGATACCTGTAGTGGGGACGCAGGTAGATTAGTATGGATGATAATGACGTGGGAGCGCAATAGTTTAAAGGGACGACTGGGAAGCGCAAGTTTCAGAGGGGAGTAGTTAGCTGAGATGATGCCGTGTGTGTGAGGATTGAACAGGTGTGATTGCACAGGTGTGCAACTGAACAGGTGTGTGGAGCAGTGTATGAGGGAGTAGTGGTGATTGCGTGTTGTGTTGACCAAATGGTCCAGGAAGAAAGGAGGGTGCAAGTGGCACCAGGTGTGAGGTGATTGCACAGGTGTGCAACAACAGGTGTATGTGGCTATGTGGAATAAATGGTATGGAGTATTGGAATGGATGGTCGTGGAGTGAGTATGGTGGAAATTGTGGAGTGGAGTGGATGGTGCGAAGGTGTGAATGGGGGAAGAGTGGACCCCCATCACGGATACCCGGGGCGGGTAGTGTAAGTGTTAGGTAGAGGGTACAGGTAAATTGTGCTTGGATATTGGCATCTGTGGTGCGGGTGACAGAATGGTATTTGGATGGGTGCATTAGTGTTGTGGAAATGGCTGGGCGTGTAGCCTGTTAGTGTGTGTAGTTGGTTGGGCGCTCCACCACTGTGAGGATGTCGGCCAGGTGAGGCCGCAGGTGAGGCCGCAGGTGAGGCCGCAGGCAGGGCTCTGGGAGCCGGTAGTAGTTGTTGTGGATGGGGCCCGAGGATCCGGAGGACGGACCCGGGTAGCCCAGTGCCAGAGGGCACCAAGGGGTGACAGAGCCAGGAGGGGCTTTCCCCAGTTAGTTAGGTTAGGGTGAGGAGCTAGGTAAGCTCGGGTGGCAACTGCAGTGGTGGAGGTGTGCAGGTGGGTAGACCTGCTGGGAGAGCTACACGTCGCAGCCCAGAAATTGTGCGAGGGCACCGGGAGATGAATCGGGGGAGTGAGACCCCAAATTGAGAAGCACCACAGTTTGGTCAATGGGAATTGGTTGTTAGAACCCATAGTGTAAGTGGCCAATGGATTGGCAGGGAAAGACCCCGGGTAGTGTAAAGTGTGTTAAGGTCATTTAGAAAGTAGTTAGGATGAAGTCTCCTCGCACCATCTGCATCCACTCACCTGAGGTGACAGGTACTCCACACCATGCCATGGTTTGATTATTTTTTATGATGCAAATGTTTGGATTGTGAGACGCATCATGACGTGGGTGTGACATTGTGCTTGATGTTCCATCTCTTCCTCCTTATGAGGATTGATGATGAAATGGGTGATGGCAAATTTTGGTTAGAGGGATTGTGGAGATGAATTTGGTATAGGAGAAATATGGGGAAGACGTGACAGTAGTGACGAATTTGGTAATGTGTAGATTTTTGTACATATGGGGTAAGGGCAAGGGTAGTGTAGGTGACAGGGGGGTGACGTACGGTAGGGACGAGCTTTCTCACTTCGCCCTCCGTACGCATTTCGCCTTGCATTGCCTTATTGATGTGTACCCTTGTGACCTTACCCCTCGCTCAATTGTCTCTTTTGTCTCCCACATGACCTGTGTGCCATTGGGTGCCGAGGGGAGCGTGCGTGAGGTGGCCATTGTGCGCACGAGATTCCCAGAACCAGCATGCATTGCGTTGATGTACCACTTTATGGACCGCTGTTCTGCGGCCAAGTACCACTTGATGGACCCCAGGTTCTGGGGCAGGGCACCTCTGTTGGAGACCGGCCATAGTGGCCAGGGAATTTTGCTTGCGGACCTCGGTAAGGTGGCACCTATACCAAACAGGTGGACCACCCTTAGTTGGCCCCTGTTGCCCTCAATAAAAATGGACACGGTTTGTGCTTTTTATATTTCCAAGTAGGCCGCATGAAGCCAGAAGACGTCGGGAAGAACATCGGCCCAGCAGAGAAAGAGAAGACCACCATCAGTTGTTTTGTTGTGTTTATTATGAACCATGGTGACTGCGCACCGAGTGGTGCTTTTGGTGCTTTGTGGTGCTTGTGGTGCTTTTGGTGCTTTTGGGTGCTTTGGTGGTATTGGTAATGGTGCATCGATGCAATGCGTGCTGTCTCCTCCCTCCCAACAGGAATTTCTTTTTTCTTGTTCCCTAAAAAGAAAAAAGAAAAACACAGGTCCTGGGTTGCGTTGTAAATAAGAAATAACGTCATTGTAAATAATGCTCCCCACCGTAAATGTATAGTTGAGAACAATCCCGTAATTCGGTTAGTTGTGGGCTTGAGTCTGCTAGACAGGGTGCAATGCAATAGGGGGACATACTTATTTGTGTTTTAAGATTGTCACACTCAGGGTCAGGTTAATTGTAGAGGGAATTACACCTACGTGTCACACTAAGTTAAAGTTTTGTAGGCCCGAGCCTGGGCCTGAAGAAAGGAGGGTGCAGTGTAACGGTTTTGAGAAGTGTAACGAATTTGAGAAGTCTAACGGTTTTTGAGAAGTGTAACAATTTTGGAGGAAGTGTAACGAATGTGAAAAGTATGATTTTGTTATGTGTAACACCCTCGTAATGTAAATAATGGTCGCAGCCGTCCTCCTAGTTAATTCCATGAAACTTACACACAGGCCACGATATATCTTTTTAAATAGTGTATTTCCTTATTCTATGTAGGCTAAATATGTGTTTCCCACTAGATTGACTCTGCATTGTATCAAACGAAATAAGCGTAGGCCCTTCCAATTTCCCCAATCATCTCCGCTCTCCAAAGTTCCTTTCAAAAGCGGTGCGAGTGGTGTTCAATCCCGCAAACCGCCATTGCCCATGTGCTAATCTCGGAGAAGAAAGGCGTGTCTCCACCTCGTCATAGAGGGGAGGAGTGAGCCAACCCCACTTGGCCAACCAGCACCGCGGTTAGCGACCCGGTAGGCGTGCCCTCGCAGCCGGCGGCTTGATTCCGCCCGGAGTAATAAAAGGGACTGGAAGGGACTGCTTCACCAGATGACCTGAGAGATGGGAGATGAGCGAAGAGGTGACATACGAGAGGAGCTGTGAGCTGAGCTGTGAGCGGTGAGATGCGAGACGCTCCAAGCCAAAGAGGAGAGGTACTTGGAAAGGAAACAACCTTTGGAGAGACGCGCTGAGAGGAGGGAGACGGCTCCACCAGGAGGAGAGGAGCAGGTGTGATCGAGCCAGCGCGTGACGTCTACAGCATCGGCAGCGGATACGCGACCGAGGGTTTTCCCGCCAAAAACGCGAGGAATTGAGAGCTGCTGCCTCCGACCCTGCCTCCCTCTCCAGCAATCCACCTCAAGCCATACCTGCCTGCAATATCCCCCGTGTAAGTGTGAACGTCGTCTGTCCTAATCGTTGTCCTGGGGTTAAGTAAATTGAATAGGATAAGCTAACGATGCACTGTGTGACTGCTTCTTCCATCCATTGCTGTAAATAATTTTGGTCGCTCTTTCTTTTTGCTTGTGTGTGTATAATAAATCTGTTCTTCCTCCGTACTCTGTCTTTTTCTCTTTTCCTTCTCTTTCGGTCGCTTTAGAGGTTTCCCGATTGAATATCTGCGGTGCGATCTGGTCAACGTCGGGTGGAATCGGGCCAATTGGGGATCCTGTTAGGTCGCGGTTGGACCATCCGCTCGGCCCATCATAACATCTAAACCGCGATCTGTAACAATATATAGTGTTGTGGATATGAGAATGTTTTTTATTTTATTGTTGTGGTAAAACGTTGTTGTAAAAGGTTGTTGTAAAAGGTTGTTGTAAAATATCACCCCTCCTCCCTCCGTTTGTGGTTGTATAAAGGTCAAAGGGCATTCCCGTAGTTAGTCCATAAAACATACATGCAGGACACGATATATCTTTTTTGACAGTTATATCCTTATTATGTGTATTAGTGTAAGGCTGTGTCTTCCATTAATTGAAATACTCCATTGCACCAGTGAAAGAGAATAGATTCCCTTTCCTTCCCATCCCCAAAACCTCCATTTCCATATTACATCCCCTCTCGTCACTGCTGAGCCCTCGATTCCCAATCACCTCCCCTCCAATAACCGCCATTGACCATGTGCTTTGAGTCGGAGAAGAAAGGCGTGTCTCCACCTCGTCAGAGGGGAGGAGGGGCGTGCCCGCCCGTCGTCATCCAAGGCGGAGCCCGAGGGTAGCGCGACCAACCAGGGCCGAGGTGAGCACCCCGATGGGCGTGTCCAAAACGCCGGGGGCGTAATCGCTGGAGGCGCTATAAAAGGCGCAAAACGGAAGTGGTCGCGAGGAGTTGGTCAGGGATGCACGAGGAGTTGGTCAGGGATGCACGAGGAGTTGGTCAGGGATGCACGAGGAGTTGGTCAGGGATGCACGAGGAGTTGGTCAGGGATGCACGAGGAGTTGGTCAGGGATGCACGAGGAGTTGGTCAGGGATGCACAAGGAGTTGGTCGCAAGGAGTTGGTCTGAGTTGGTCTGAGTCGGTTGCGTTGGTAAGGAGTCGGTGGTCAGTTGGTTGCGGTGCGGAGTCGGTGGTGAGGAGTGAGAGAAACAAGAAAGAGTTGAGGGTTTGGACCAGACAAGTCCTGGGAACGCAGCGGACGGAGGCCGCAGCAGCAAGAGCACCCAACAGCCAAAGGGGGCCTGAACGGCGGTTTGGAGCAGGGCCGAAGAGGAACGGCGGCTACTAAACGCGCCGGTGGTGCTGCGGGACCCCCTTGGACCTCCCTCTCCCTCCAACCATCCACCTCCTGCCTTTCCACCCTTCTTGTATACGTGAGTTTGTTTTGTTTGTTCTGTCCCTGGGTATTTAATTAAGTCTGTAGGTAAGCTAAAATTTGCACTGTGTCACCTGCGTCTTATGTGTTGTAAATAAACTTGATTGTTCCTTTTTGCTTGTGTGTAAATAGTCAATAAATTCAGTCGTATTTCCAAACCTTTCTTGGCCTTCGTTTTCCTCTTTACATTGCGTCGTTTTTGTCTTTTCCCTCATTGAGCAGCTGTGGTGCGATACGGCCAAAGTCCTGGGTGAATCGGGTGAGCCAGGGATCCTGTTAGGTCGCGGCAATACCAAACCGCTCGGTAACTAACATCTTAATCCGCGATCTGTAACAATTGGTGGCAGGAGTGGGATTCGAGGCCCGAACCAAATTTTTAAAACGAATAGAAAAAAAAAAAAAAAAATTTGGTCAAAATTACGAGCTGCCGAAATTTGTTTTGTTTAAAGCAAAACCCGAATTTTGAAATCGCGCCATGGCTGGGCAAGGCGACGGGATGCCGGTGGGAGAGCTAGAAGAGGGGTTAGGAGTAACCCAGGATCAAATGGAGGGGAGCAATGAGGAGGCGGTTGAGGGAGTATCAGACGCACAAAATGGCGCGCTCGCGCACGTGGTTGAAGAGTCCCAAAATAGCGGCGCCGCGGAGGGCGAGCCCGCGGTGGCGGCTGGGGACGCTGGGCAAACCGGGTTTGACCTCAGATTATTCTTGACCCAACTGAATGCAAAAATGGATAGTATGGGGGGCCAAATGGGGGCAATGAGGGACAAAGCGAGGGGTACCAATGCCCAAATTGGGGAGTTAGACAAGAAATTTGGGAAGTTAGACAATAATTTTGAGGGGTTAGACAACGGGATAAAAGAGGTGAAAAATGGGTTAATGGGGTTAGAAAATAGGATGGAGGACAAATTGCGGGAGATAGGGGAACAATCTGCCAGGGAAATCAAACGAATGGGAAACCAGATAGAGGAGGTGCAAATCGGGTTAGAAAGTAAACTGGATGCTCAGAGGGATGAATTGGGACAGATGAGGGTGGCATCTACAAAAGAGATGGGGGAGATGAAAGAGGAGATACGACGAGGTGTAAGTGAGGAGGTCTCGGGGGTACGCGAGGAGGTAAAGCGAGGTGAAAAGCATATGGAGAAAGAGGTGAGGAATAATACGGCGAGGTTACAAGGGGGAATAGAGGGTCTGACGAGGGGAGTAGAACAGCTGACAGTCGGACAAAAGGAACTAGCGGACCAAGTGGAAAAGAACACTGCAATCATCGGGGGTTTGAAAGCGACACAAAAGGACATTAAAAACGAATTAATAGCAACACAAAAGGAATGTCAGATGGTACATGAGGGGTTGACGAAGAAGTTGGAGGAGGTGACAGAAGTGATGGAGACGAAGGACCGAGAGGTGAGGACGCACATCGAAACGGTTAAGGTGGCGTTAGAGGAAGAGATAGAGGGGGCGCACCGGGAGATGAAGGAGGTAAAGGAAAAATTAGAGGAGGTGGAAGAGGGGGTGAGTGAAATTAAGAAGAGACGGAGGGAAACTAAGAGGGAGATAAAGGAGGAAGTCATGGAATATGTACAAGGTCTGTGTTCAAATCATGATGAGATGCTCACTAACCAAATAAAAAGTTTGCAGGTGGCAGAGGAGGTGCGACGACGAAGCACGGAGGTGAGTGGCAATGTATATGATGTGAGGGGAGATTCAGTCGGCTTGGGGGGTGGTGTAGACCCGGGTGTTCGTGAAAGGCCGGTGGTGAAGTGTGTGACAGGTCAGGTGTGCGAAAAACGAGGTGTGCGAGAAAGTCCGACCATGGGGTGTGTGAGGAAAAAGTGCACGCCGAGGAGTGAGTGTGCCGTCAGGAGTGAGTCGGTCGTAGCGCGTGTGCGAGGGAGCACAGGGAAGCGCGGTGTGGTGAGTGTTACGGAGGAAGTAACGAAAAAGTGTGCGCGAGAGGATGCGCGAGAAAGGTGTGTAACGGACGGGTGCATGAGGAAAGAGTGTGCTGTCGAGAGTAAGGGTGAGTGCGCGGTCAAGAATGGAGGTGAGAGTAGTGAGAGTGAAACGGAGCATGAGTTGGTTATGACAGGTGAGCGAGGATGTACACCTGGAATGGAAGGATGCACACCTGGAATGGTAGAGCGTGTGTGGGAAGGCACATTTGAGTTGGTAGTGAGGCACATGGTTGGGTGTGCGAATGAGAGTACACCTGTGATTGTCACAGAGGAAGTGACCGAGGAGGGGGCGCGAAGAGGTGTGTTGGTGAGGTGTGCGACCAACGAATGTGTGCCAAAGTGTTCGGTGGTCAGGTGTGTGACCAAGGCTGGGAGTGGAATGAGTGTACCGAGGTGTGTAAGGAAAGGTACGAGGAGCATGGAGACGGCTGGATGTGTGAGCAAGGAACGGGCTGCGGGGTGTAAGCATCCAGGTGAAGCGTCGACGGTAACCAGGTTAGAGGTTAGAACGACTTATAGCCGACTCGGGCCCTCGGTGCGCGTCGGGCAGCTTCGCGTGCCGCGAGAACCAGCGGGGATCCGAGCCACGGCGGGTTCGAAAGGACCGCCGTGCGCGATCCACGCTGGGCCTCGCGTGGAACGGCCGCGTCCGGGCTCCACATCCACTAGACGGAGCGGGCCGCCCGATAGGAAGGGTCGTCATGGCGACCACTTTCTATTGAGACGTGCCGGCAGGTCGAGATCGGGACATTGGATGGCTCCACGCCGAGGTGGTGCGTGGGATCTCGGCCCGGGTAAGCCCCCATCCCTGCCACGAATGCGGGACGTATCCAGCCGCTGGCACAAAAGAACCCGCGTTCATGGCTCGGCTGTACGAAGCCGAGCTTTCGAAGGAAATTGCGCACCGAGAGGATGTAATAAGTAGACGGGTGATGAGGATAGTGTTTTGGCCCCGAAATTAGAAAAAAGCAAAATTTGATGATGGTATGGGTAGAATTGGCAGTAAATGGAAAATTTTTGAATTGTTGGATTTGGACGAGCGAAATTGGTAGTGAGAGACCCCCGATGTGGTGGGATGGCAAATCCACCATCCCTCACAGTGGGGGCAAAGGAGCAATAGCTTATGGGGTTGATGGCAGTGAAAACTAGCCCGGGTGGGTTAGGATATTGATAGGGATCTAGCGAAGATGACATTAGGTGACGTTAAGTTTAGTTAGTGACTGATACCTGTAGTGGGGACGCAGGTAGATTAGTGTGGATTATAATGACGTGGGAGCGCAATAGTTTAAAGGGACGACTGGGAAGCGCAAGTTTCAGAGGGGAGTAGTTAGCTGAGATGATGCCGTGTGTGTGAGGATTGAACAGGTGTAATTGAACAGGTGTGATTGCACAGGTGTGCAACTGAACAGGTGTGTGGAGCAGTGTATGAGGGAGTAGTGGTGATTGTGTGTTGTGTTGACCAACTGGTCCAGGAAGAGGAGGAGGGTGCAGGTGGCACCAGGTAGGATTGCACAGGTGTGCAACGACAGGTGAATGAAAGACAGGTGTATGGAATAAATGGTATGGAGTATTGGAATGGATGGTCGTGGAGTGAGTATGGTGGAAATTGTGGAGTGGAGTGGATGGTGCGAAGGTGTGAATGGGGGAAGAGTGGACCCCCATCACGGATACCCGGGGCGGGTAGTGCAAGTGTTAGGTAGAGGGTATAGGTAAATTGTGGTTGGATATTGGCATCTGTGGTGCGAGGTGAAAGAATGGTATTTGGATGGGTGCATTGTGTCGTGGAAATGGCTGGGCGTGTAGCCTGTTAGTGTGTGTAGTTGGTTGGGCGCTCCACCACTGTGAGGATGTCGGCCAGGTGAGGCCGCAGGTGGGCTCTGGGAGCCAGTAGTAGTTGTTGTGGATGGGGCCCGAGGATCCGGAGGACGGACCCGGGTAGCCCAGTGCCAGAGGGCACCGAGTGGGGTGACAGAGCCAGGAGGGGCCTGCCCCAGTTAGATAGGTTAGGGTGAGGAGCTAGGTAAGCTCAGGTGGCAACTACAGTGGTGGAGGTGTGCAGGTGGGTAGACCTGCTGGGAGAGTTACACGTCGCAGCCCAGAAATTGTGCGAGGGCACCGGGAGATGAATCGGGGGAGTGAGACCCCAAATTGAGAAGCACCACAGTTTGGGCAATGGGAATTGGTTATTAGAACCCATAGTGTAAGTTGGCCAATGGATTGGCAGGGAAAGACCCCGGGTAGTGTAAAGTGTGTTAAAGTCATTTAGAAAATAGTTAGGATGAAGGATCTCCTCGCACCATCTGCATCCACTCACCTGAGGTGACAGGTACTCCGCACCATGCCATGTCTTATTATTTTTACTGTGCAAATGTTTGGATTGTGAGACGCATCATGACGTGGGTGTGACATTGTGCGTAATTCCATCTCTCCCTCCTTATGAGGATTGATGATGAATTGGTGATAGCAAATTTTGAAGTAGAGGGATTGTGGAGACGAATTTGGTATAGGGGAAATATGGGGAAGACGTGACAGTAGTGACGAATTTGTAAATGGGTAGATTTTTGTACATATGGGGTAAGGGCAAGGGTAGGGTAGGTGACAGGGGGGTGACGTACGGTAGGGACGAGCTTTCTCACTTCGCCCTCCGTACGCATTTCGCCTTGCATTGCCTTATTGACGTGTACCCTTGTGACCTTACCCCTCGCTCAATTGTCTTTCTTTTGTCTCCCACATGACCTGTGCGCCGTTGGGCGCCGAGGGGAGCGTGCGTGGGTCGGCCATTGTGTGCCCGAAATTCCCAGAACCAGCTGTCTGCATCGATGCACCACATTATGGACCACATGTCTGTGGCCGAGCACCACTTATGGACCCCATGGGTTGGGGCATGGCCCCTCTGCTGGAACCGGCCATGAGGGCCAGAAATCTTGCTGGCGGACCTTGGCCACAGGGCACCGATGCCCCACAGGTGAACCACACTAGTCGGCCCTGTGGGCCATAAATAAAATCAAATAAAAAAGGGACACATGGGGCACACTTTATTGCAAATAGGCCGCCAGTAAGAAAAGCAAAGAAAATGACAACAACTGGAAGAGATAATAATAACCAGCAGAGGGAGCCGAAGAGCAAGAGACACCTGCAGGGTTAGGGGTTGTTGATTTTATTTTTATTGAACATTGATGAACAATGGTGACTGCACCGATTGGTGCTTGGGCTTGTATTGGTGCGTTTTTGGGTGCGTTCATGGTGCGTCGATGCAGAGCAGACTGTCTCCCCCCCAGAAAGAACAATTACAGGTCCTGGGTTAGTTTTGTAAATAAAAATAGCGTCAATTGTAAATAATGCTTCCCACCGTCAGTGTGTAGTTTGAAGACCATTCCGCAATTCGGTTAACTGTGGGCGTAAGTCTGTTAGGCAGGGTGCAATGGAGCAGCGGGACACATTTATTATGTTTTAAAACTGTCGCACTCAGGGTCAGGTTAAAAGTAGAGGGAACTACACCTACGTGCCACACTAAGGTAAAAGTTATAGGCCCGGGACGTGCCTAAGGGGAGGAGGGTGCAGTGTTGTGGATATGAGAATGTTTTTTATTTTATTGTTGTGGTAAAACGTTGTTGTAAAAGGTTGTTGTAAAAGGTTGTTGTAAAATATCACCCCTCCTCCCTCCGTTTGTGGTTGTATAAAGGTCAAAGGGCGTTCCCGTAGTTAGTCCATAAAACATACATGCAGGACACGATATATCTTTTTTGACAGTTATATCCTTATTATGTGTATTAGTGTAAGGCTGTGTCTTCCATTAATTGAAATACTCCATTGCACCAGTGAAAGAGAATAGATTCCCTTTCCTTCCCATCCCCAAAACCTCCATTTCCATATTACATCCCCTCTCGTCACTGCTGAGCCCTCGATTCCCAATCACCTCCCCTCCAATAACCGCCATTGACCATGTGCTTTGAGTCGGAGAAGAAAGGCGTGTCTCCACCTCGTCAGAGGGGAGGAGGGGCGTGCCCGCCCGTCGTCATCCAAGGCGGAGCCCGAGGGTAGCGCGACCAACCAGGGCCGAGGTGAGCACCCCGATGTGCGTGTCCAAAACGCCGGGGGCGTAATCGCTGGAGGCGCTATAAAAGGCGCAAAACGGAAGTGGTCGCGAGGAGTTGGTCAGGGATGCACGAGGAGTTGGTCAGGGATGCACGAGGAGTTGGTCAGGGATGCACAAGGAGTTGGTCAGGGATGCACAAGGAGTTGGTCGCAAGGAGTTGGTCTGAGTTGGTCTGAGTCGGTTGCGTTGGTAAGGAGTCGGTGGTCAGTTGGTTGCGGTGCGGAGTCGGTGGTGAGGAGTGAGAGAAACAAGAAAGAGTTGAGGGTTTGGACCAGACAAGTCCTGGGAACGCAGCGGACGGAGGCCGCAGCAGCAAGAGCACCCAACAGCCAAAGGGGGCCTGAACAGCGGTTTGGAGCAGGGCCGAAGAGGAACGGCGGCTACTAAACGTGCCGGTGGTGCTGCGGGACCCCCTTGGACCTCCCTCTCCCTCCAACCATCCACCTCCTGCCTTTCCACCCTTCTTGTATACGTGAGTTTGTTTTGTTTGTTCTGTCCCTGGGTATTTAATTAAGTCTGTAGGTAAGCTAAAATTTGCACTGTGTCACCTGCGTCTTATGTGTTGTAAATAAACTTGATTGTTCCTTTTTGCTTGTGTGTAAATAGTCAATAAATTCAGTCGTATTTCCAAACCTTTCTTGGCCTTCGTTTTCCTCTTTACATTGCGTCGTTTTTGTCTTTTCCCTCATTGAGCAGCTGTGGTGCGATACGGCCAAAGTCCTGGGTGAATCGGGTGAGCCAGGGATCCTGTTAGGTCGCGGCAATACCAAACCGCTCGGTAACTAACATCTTAATCCGCGATCTGTAACAATATATATATATATATATATATATATATACATATATATATATATATATATATATATATTGTTACGGATCGCGGATTAGATGTTATTTACCGAGCGGTGGTATTGCCGCGACCTAACAATTCCCCCGATTCTTCCCCAACTCACCCGATTCCACCCGACGTTGACCAAGTCGCGCTATGCTAAATCAATGATTTGGAAAGGACACAACGACTGGGATAAATGAAACGACACAAGGGGTACAGTTCTCAAGACCTCCGGAGGAGGATATAATTGGTGGTGGAGAAAAGGGGTAGATTACAAGGTAAGGAGGTAAAGACACAGAAGAGATAGGCACTTAGACACAATCTTATCTATCCCAGACAGACCACAGACAAACGGAACAAGACTGACTTACACAGGGATTGATGGCAGGGAAGGACAGGCAGTCGATAGCACAAGGTGCACCTTGGCTCAGGGACAGGATGAAGCACGGTCCAGTCCAGAGATGCGGGGAGGTGTCACAGCGCTCGGAGGTGGCGTCCTTCTTGCTTCAAGCTCAGCGCGCATCTGACGTCACCTCCCTCTTCCTGCGCATGCTCAGCGGGGAGTGACACGCCCTCGGCTCGTTGGCTCCGCCCCAGATGGGATCGGTCCGCCGCTTCTATTGGGTGCGGGGGTTACCGGGCTCCGCCCTTGACGAGGAGCTGACAGCGAGCCCCTACCTGGTAACCCCGTCGAGCACATGCTCGATGGCGGCTCGTTGGAAAGGCATGGTGCACTCCCAACACCCCCTACCAACCAAGCCGGAGTGAGGACGCACACTCCCCGCACCGCCGCCGTTGTTGTTGTTGTTGTTGTTGAACCGTGAGGAAGAGCTGCGGGGAGGTATTGGGAGGTCCTAAACTTCCTAACGGTGCCATACAATCACATTCTGGTGCAACGAAGAGTCAGAATTAATGGAAACGAGTCCTTAACTGACATAGACTAAGAATAACTAGCAAGATGTCCTATAGTTGTCTATGTGAGATGCGGTGGACCTGGATGCGACATTTAATGGGGGAAATAGGGGGAGGTCGGGTCTACAGAGTGTTGTTTACAGAAAATGGGACTAGGGAATGGGGGATTGGGGATAGTTGGGAAGGATGAGGAAATAGGGGAATATTTACAAGCGGATATGGATGGATGTAAATCCCATATCCGCAACATTGCACCCTTCTCTACCTCGGGGCGTCCCGACCCGATAAATTTTTACCTACGTTAGTGTGGCACTCAGATGTAGTTCCCTCTACTATTAACTCAACCCTGAGTGCGACAGTTTTACAGATGTTCACAAATGAGTAAATATGTCCCCCTGCGACGTTGCACCCTTCTCCTCACAGAAACACACCCACAGGATAACCGAATCGCGGAAAGCATTCTCAAACTAAACATACAGCCGGTAGGGAGCATTATTTACACAAGACTGACTGATATTTACACTACGATCCAGGACCTGTTCTTTGAGGAACACATGCAGATGTTATGCATAGAGAGAGAGCACGCATGCCAGCATCGATACACCAACCCACGAGTGCCCTGTGGCCCTACGGCCTTTAATAATGTGCAGAGCACCCCATCCAAGCACCAAAAGCACCACCCCATACACACAGTCAGCACCATCCAGTGCACCAATGAAGTGTTCATAATAAATGCACAATCAAGTGTCCATGGTCACCGGTGGTGTCGCAGCCGGCCGATGTTCTGCCGCTGGTCTTGCCTTCCTGGAGTGCACTTGGCCTTCTGGCTTCTTTAAAAATAAAGAAAGGCGCCAACCGCGTCCATTTCTAAATTGTGGCCGTCAGGGGGGCCAACTAAAAGTGGTTCACCTGTATGGCATAGGTGCCACGTTGACCCAGAGGTCCATCAACGGGTGGTGCTTGCCCGCAAAAGAACTGCGGTCCATGGTGGGCGGCCACAAAAATTGCGGTCCATATGGTGTATCGATCCAGGCAGCAAGCAGCGGAAGTACAGGCCCACAACTGCAGAGCCAGCACCTCCCTCTCCTCTCTCTCTGCCCCAAAGCCAGATCCTCGGAGGTGGGAGACAAAAGAAAACAAGTGAGTAAGGTGGTAAGGGCGCAAAAGTGCACGCAATACAAGGTAATGCACACTGGGGGCACATGGGAACCAGGTGAGACAGGTACGTTCCTACCGTACGCCCCCCCCCCCCCCCCACCAGGTAACCTACATTGCCCCTCCCTTACCCCTTACTGTATCCACAAAACACAACACTACCCATAAACATCTACTTTACACATCAACAAACGTCCCTACTGTCTTCCCCGTTCCTCCCATAAACCAAATTCGTCTTCTCTCCCTCCTAACCAATCAAATTTGCCATTTCCAACTCTCATCAAAATTTGCCATCTCCAACTCATCAAAATTTGCCATCACCAATTCATCATCAGTCCCTCCTAAGGAGGGAGAGATGGAATCACCCCAATGTCTCATCCACGTCGTGATGCGTCTCACAAATCCACACAGCAATTCTCCTTTCCTGCAACACAGAACAAAGGAACACAGGTGTGGAGTCATCATCACCACAGGTAAGTGGCTGCGTATGGTGCGACAGGTTCATCAATCCTAACTATTTCCTAAATGACTTTAACAACTTTACATTACCCGGGGTCTTTCCCTGCCAATCCATTGGCCAACTTACACTATGGGTTCTAAAAACCAATTCCCATTGACCAAACTGTGGTGCTTCTCAAGTTGGGGTCTCACTCCCCCGATTCAACACTCGGTGCCCCCGCACAATTTCGGTGGCTGGGTCGTGTGACGCTCCTAGCTGGTCCGCCCACCTGCACACCTCCACCACTGTTGTTGCCTACCGAGCTCACCTGCTCCTCACCCTAACCTAACTAACTGGGGAAGGCCCTCTCGCACTCTCACCCCCTCAGTGCCCTCTCTGGCACGGGCTGCCCGATCCACACCCGGGATCCTCAGGCACCCACTGACACTAACGGCTCCCAGAGCCCACCTGCGGCCTCACCTGGCCGACATCTAACAGTGGCGGAGTGCCCAACCATTCACACTCATACTAACAGGCCACACGACCAGCCAATTTCACCACACCAATGCACCCATCCACAATACCATTCTGCATCCGCACCACAAATGCCAATATCCAACCACAATTTACCTATACCTTCTAACTATTCTTTAACTTACCCTCCCCGGGTACTCGTGAAAAGGGGTCCACTCTTCCCCCATCCACACCTTCGCACCATGCACACCACTCCGTACCACTTACTCCAACTCTCTCCACACCACTCATTCCAATACTCCATGTATTCCACACACCTGTACTTACACACCTGTGCTCTCATACTTGGTGCCGCCTGCACCCTTCTCTCCCCCAAGCGCATTTGCGCTGATCCACAACACTCACTACTCATACACTGCTCCACACACCTGTCCAGTTCTCACACCGCATCATCTCATCTAACTACTCCCCTCTGAAACTTGCGCTTCCCAGTCGTCCCTTTAAACTATTGCGCTCCCTCGTCATTATCATCCACACTAATCTACCTGCGTCCCCACTACAGGTATCAGTCACTAACTAATCTTAACGTTACCTAATGTCATCTTCTAGGGCCCTACACACAATATCCTAACCCACCCGGGCTAGTTTTCACTGCCATACACCCCATAATCTATAGCGCATTTGCCCCACTCATGGGAAGGGTGGCAGGGATGCCACCCTTACCCACCGGGCCCATCAATCCCCCAGTCCTCTGGCACTAATAAGCCCCCCTTATTCAGAGGTACTGGGTCCCGCCTCGGCATCTAAAGCCGAGGCAATCCACGGGGGCGCCTGCTCGCCGGTGTAAGGCCTTCTAGTTTCCCGGGGTCTGGCGGGGGGGTGTCTGGGGTCGGCTAACCCGCTCCCCCCTGGGCGGAGTTGAGGGCCTCAACCGCCGGGGATCATCCCAGCGCGTGGCTCGACAGTGCTGCGCCAGGTGACCCAGACGGTTGCAAGTATAGCACCTCACCTGATAAGGTGCTTGTCTCTGGAATTCCAAATTTCCCCCCCTGTAGGTCCGAATTGGATTACCCGCTCGTGGTCCACCGCGGGCCACCTCCGGGGCCGCCTGCCATGGTCCAGGTCCCGCCAGGCGCTGGTCCACCAGCCTCCGGACCATGCCCGCCAGGTCAGGACTCACGTCAGGGGCGGGCCCCCTAAGGGGTCCGCCCTCCTTCGGGGGTCCCACCTGGCGGACCGCCATTGCGTGACGCTCGCTCCCCCGGGCCAGGGGCCTCGCTGCTTCCCAACGGGCCGCTGCGTCAGCCGCCTGGCTCAGAGTCTGCGGGCGCCACATGGCGAGCTGTTGCCGGAGCTCAATATCCGGGAGGGCCTGGATAAAATGGTCCAGCGCCAGGCTTTCCCGGGAAGCCGCTGCCATGCTAGCATGTGCGATCCCCACTGCGCGGCGAATGTCGTGGGCAAGTTCCCCGATGGCTTCCTGGGGCTTGCGTTTTCGCAGCGCGAGCTGAGCTTTAACAAGCTCGCTCTGCTGTTCAATGCCGAATCGATTAATTAGGGCGTCGCGGAGGGCTGGCAGGGTGAGAGCATCCGGTGGTAATGCCGTCAGCACCTCCGCTGCCGCACCGCGCAATGCGGCCACCAGGTGTACTCCACCTTCGTCCTCACCCCAACCGTTGCCCTTAAACACACAGTCAAACTGCGCCAGGTACGCGCGTAGATCACTCTTGCCGTCATACGGCGCGAGTGGGACCTTGTGGGACCACCTCGTATGCGAGTCGTTGCCCGCCTGCCGGACCCCGTGCGTCGCCCCTTGCGGGGTCAGCGCGGGGCCGAACCGGCCGGGCCCCCACAGTACATTACCCCCAAGGGGCTCTCGTGCCTCCCCTCTCCCTCTAAAAACTACCCCTGTTGGTGTCGATGCATGGGTCACACTTCCGCAACCCGCTACCCATTCCATACCACCACAACCTTGCTCACCCACACCTCGCACCTCTCCCATCACCGGACCCTCTCGCTCGCACCCTCGTTCCATACCCTCCGGACCAGCCATACACCTCACTCTTGGCCTCTCACGAACATCCGGGTCCATCTCGACCCCCAAGCTTATTAAATCACCTGGCGCATCATACACACGACCATATTGGTCACCACTTACACCGGGTCCTCTTTCTCTTCACTTCTCCTCCATCACCTGCGAATCCCTCATCCGGTTAATGAGCACATCATCACGATCCGAACACAGACTTTGGACCAATTCTTTTACTTCCTCCTTTATCTCTTTCTTATCCTCTCTCCGTCACTTCTTAATTTCGCTCACCCCTTCTTCCACTTCTTCTAATTTCTGCTTCACCTCTTTTATTTCCCGGTGCGTCTCCTCAAGTTCGTCCTCTAAGGCTACCTTGACCATTTCCATGTGCGTCCTCACCTGCCGGCCCTTCGTCTCCATTACCTCTGTCACCTCGTCCAACCTCGTTGTCAGTCCCTCACGTACCATCTGACATTGCCTCTGTGTCGCTCTCAAGTCATTTTTTATGTCGTTTTGTGTCGCTTTTAACCCTCCTAGTACCGCAGTGTTCCTTTGAACCTGCTCCGTTAGTTCTTTTTGTCCCTCCGTCAGCTGTTCCACTTCCAGCGTCAACTCCTCTATACCACCTTGCAATTTTACAGTCCCCTTTCTCACCTCCTTCTCCATGCGCTCCTTACAGTGCCTCACCTCCTCGCGCACTCCTCCGACCTCCTCACTCACACCTCTTCTGATCTCTTCTCCCATCACCTGCATCTCCTGCCCAGATGCCACCCTCATCTGCTCCATTTCCTCCCTGTGAGCATCCAATTTAGTTTCTACCCCCATTCTGACCCCCTCTATCTGCTGCCCCATTTTTTTAACTTCCCTTTCCGCTTGGTCCCTTATGTCCCTCAATTTGCCTTCCATACTGTTTTCTAACCCCTCTAACCCCTTTTTCATCCCTTCCATTTGATTCTTTTGAGCGGCCATTCTGTTTTCTACCCCCATTAACCCATGTTTCACCCCTTCTATCCCATTGTCTAACCCCTCTAATTTCTTGTCTAATCCCTCACCGGTACCCCTCGCTTCGTCCCTCATTACCCCCATTTGGCCCTCCAATCGCTCACCCAATCGCTCACTATCAGCCCTCATTTGCTCACTATTAGCCCTCATATCGTCCTTCTGCAGGTTGAGGGACGCCTGCATTTGTACCATAAATTGCTCCATGAGGGCCTGCATTTGGGCCATCCCTCCCACTTGTGCAGCGGGTGCGGCCGCCGTAGCCATGTGCGAGGCGCCATTTTGCGCGCCCGCAACCTCGTGCGCGAGGACGCCATTTTGCGAACCTGCCGCCCTCACTGCTTCGCTCTCCTCTTGTCCCTCAATTTGGTCCTGGATCGACCCTGCCTCACTCTCCTCTACCGGAACCCAGCCGTCTTGATCCGCCATAGCGCGACTTTCAAAATTCGGGTTTTTATTTTAAAACAAAACAAATTTCGGTTACTTGTAATTTTGAGCGCGTTAAGCGCGCTTCGGGTCCGATCTCACTCCTCGACACCAGTTGTTACGGATCGCGGATTAGATGTTATTTACCGAGCGGGGGTATTGCCGCGACCTAACAATTCCCCTGATTCTTCCCCAACTCACCCGATTCCACCCGACGTTTTTTTTTTTTTTTTTTTTTTTTTTTTTTTTGTATACAAGATCGAGGCTCGTGAAAGAGCGAACATTAATCACACAGAAAGACAAACCGACACATAAAACATATAACATCGGGAGCGGTAGACAAGATGGGGAGAGAGGGGGAAGGACACAAACACAACATTTGAGAGCAGGGACCGAGAGACATGGAGACATCGAGAGATCTGAGAGAGGGCGAGGGCTTTGGGGGGGGGGGGGGGCATGGGAAGGGGGCGGTGGGAGAGGTATAAAACATATGGACACTGCCAGGACTTCCAGGAAAGAAGTTGGAATTTCAAACAAGGTGGATCTGGGGTGAATTAGCGGGGGTAGAAAAGATCAAGGTTTTGGATGGGGGAAGATAAGAGATGGTGGTGAACAGCTGTTTTAAAGACCTGGAGGGAGGAGTGGGATTGAAGGGAGTGAGGGAGTTTGTTCCAGAGGCGGGAGAAAAGAGGAATGAAAGAGTGAAGGTGAGCAGAGAGCCGAGATTTCGGCAGTTTAACCATCAGAGGGTTGCTGGCAGATCTTGTGCGACCTGTAGGAATATTTGGGGGACAGAGCACAGAGAGAGCTGGGGGTGCAAGGCCGGAGAGGAGTCGGTAGAAGACAGAAAGACCACCTACCTGCCTGCGGTGAGTGAGTGAAAGGCCCTCAGAGATAGCTTCATCGCGGGAGATTCCAATAATTCTGAAAGCTTTGGTTTCAACAGCGTGAAGCCGAGCTAGGTGTGAGGCAGGAGCACCGGCCCATAGGGGAGAACAGTATTCCATTGAGCTGCGGATGAAAGCCTTGTATGTGGTGAGGAGCTCAGGTGTGCCGAGGAAGGACTTCGCACGACGGAGGATGCCCAGTCGGCGACTGGCTTTGGAGGCCAGCTTGGAAATGTGGTTTTCCCAAGAAAGATCATGGCAGATAGTGAGACCCAAAATCTTGAGCGACAGAACTTCTTGGAGAGGATTGTTGAGAAAGTAGATGGGAGGGTTGTCCAGTCGATCTTTTCGGAGAGACATAGTAAGAGTGTGAGATTTGTCAGGATTGAAAGACATGTTCCACTTGTTTGACCAGTCTGTGATTTTGTCCAAGTCTTCAGAGAGTGAGGAGGCAGCAGACTGCCGATCTGAGGGAAGAGGAATGGAGCGGCAGAGAGTGGAGTCATCAGCAAAGAGATAGAGAGGATTTTCGAGAGAGTCAGAGAGATCATTGATGACGACCAGAAAAAGCACGGGGCCCAGAACACTGCCTTGGGGAACTCCAGCCTGAACAGGAAGAGGAGATGAGAGAAACCCATTCAGGGCCACACGTTGACGACGACTAGAGAGGAAGTCCGCCAGCCATGCGTGGAGATTTCCATGGATACCAAAGGAGGAGAGTTTGGTGAGCAGAGCGGGGTGCCAGACCGTGTCGAAGGCACGTGATATGTCGAGGGAGACAGCTCTAATTTCCTGTTTGGCATTGAGGACCTCCATCCATTGTTGAGACAGCAGAAGCAGCATGTCCAGAGTAGAGTGACCTGGTCTGAAACCAAATTGATGATCAGAGATCAAGCCATTGGAGAAGAGGAAAGATTTCATATCCGAAGCAATGATGGATTCCATGACTTTGCTGATAATTGGGAGAAGGCTGATTGGTCTGTAGTTGCTAGGATCTGTTTTTGCACCTTTTTTGTGCAAAGCGGTGATGTTGGCTGATTTCCAAGCAGATGGCAGTTGACCTTGAGCAAAAGAGAGGGTGAAGAGAACAGAGAGAGGGTGAGATAGAGCAGCAGAGCAGGATTTTAGGACCCGTGGGCTGATGCCGTCGGGTCCAGTTGCAGAATCAGAGTCGAGGGTTGACAGAAACTTTTCCACCTTGTCAGGAGGAAAGGACACGGAGTCCAGGAGCAGCAGGGTACGACTGGGTATGGTGGGTACAGAGAGGGATGGGTTTGGGACACAAGATTTAGAGGCAAACACAGAGTTGAGGCATTCAGCTTTTTCACGTGCGGAGTCAGCTGTGTAGCCGTTTGAGGTAAGGGAGGGGATGGAGGGGGAACAAACACCAGAAACGGATTTGACCAGACGCCACCAGGATTTGGAAGAGGGAGACAGATAAGAGAGTTCGGTCTTGAGAATGGAGAGATATTGTTTCCTGGCTCTCCTGAGGGTGGACACACACTTGTTTCGGGCTTTGTGAAAGGAAATGAGATTTCCTTCCGTTGGATTTGCTTTCCAGGAGACGAAGGCAAGTTGTTTCTGGGCAACAGCCTCACCACAAGATTCCGTGTACCATGGACGGGAGGAAGGGTATGACAACTGAAGACGAGATGGGATAAATCTGTGCATGAGAGAGAGCAATTTACTTTGGAAGAATTCCCAGGATGAGTTTATGTCAGAGGTGGTAGAGATGGGAGACCAGTCCAGATGATTGATGGCTGCTTGAAGACCGTGCCAGTTGGCCTGAGTGAAATGCCAGACTCGTCGACGCTGAGCAGGCTCCCTGAGGATGGTCAGAGAGATGTCCACTTTAACAAGGACATGATCAGATGATCCGATCGGAGCAGAAGAAGAGCAGCAGACATTTTCAGGGAAGTTAGTCATAACCAAGTCCAGAAGAGAAGATGTTCCGTTGACTGAGATCCGGGTCGGGAAATTGACAGATTGTGTCAGTCCCAGTGAGTCGCAGAAGTCCTTTGCTGAAGAGCCATGGCTGGTGAGAGAGGTACCCACACCCAGCCAACTGGCATGGTGACAATTGAAATCACCACATATGAGGAAGAGAGAGTTGGGATGAGTAGATAGAAGTTGGTCCATATCATCAGACAGCGAGATGTAGATGGAGTCATCACTGTTTGGTGGACGGTACAACACACATATGAACAAGAGGTGGGAGCGAAGGGGAAGCCGTAGCCAGAGGTATTCCTGGGGGTGAGGTGGAGAGAGTGCAGTGCAGGGCGAGTGAGGAAGAGAGTTTTTGATAAAGATAGCAACCCCGCCTCCAGGACGAGGCTCAGGTCTATCATACCGGAGGAGGGAGTAGCCCGGGAGAGATACTATGGAATCAGAGACATCATAAAGGAGGAAAGTTTCTGTTAAGCAGATCACGTCTGGTTTGACAGAAGCAACCTGTATGGAGAGATCAGTTAAGTTTGAACGAAGGCCCCGGATGTTTGAGGTCCATACCGTTAATGAAGAGGAAGGGGGAGCATCAGATACAGAACAGGGGGGAGGAGGGGTAGGGTAAGATGTGGAAGAGGTGGAAGAGATAGGGAGAGCTGTTGAAGGTGTGTCAGAGATTTCAGAATAGCTCGGAGAAAGGGAAGGATGGGGCGGACAAAAGGTTTGATGGTGATTGGGTGAACCACAATGAGGTGTTATTTGAGGAGGGGGAAGAGCGAGGCAGAAGGTTGGGGGAGATGGAGGTGAGAGTTTGAAGGGGGAAGAAGCGGGGAGGACGCTTTGAGGAGGGGGAGTGAGAGGGGGGAAATTGAGAAGCAATGAGGGTGGGGAGATTTGAAGGGGAGGGGTGAGGGGGGAGTTTGGGAGGGAAGGGACAAGGGGAGGGATTTGAAAGGGATGGGATATGGGGGAGATTTGGAGGGGAGGGGTGAGGCAGGAGTCTAGGAGGGGAGGGGCGAGGGGGCGTCTTGGCGGGGAGGGGTGAGGGGGTAGTTTAGGAGGGAGGGGGCAAGGGGGGAGATTTGAAAGGGATGGGTGATGGGGAAGATTTGGAGGGGAGGGGTGATGGGGAAGATTTGGAGGGGAGGGGTTATGGGGAAGATTTGGAGGGGAGGGGTGAGATTGGATTTTTGAAAGTGTACGATTTATGGGAAACGAACATTTATTGCAAAATGAGTTTCTTGTGACCTTCGAGTTAAAAATACGTTTAAGGACGCTGGATGGAGGATGGAGTGCAGGAGAGTTTAGGGAATGTAGAAAAAAGGCACTATAGGAGATGGATATTTTTTTTGGGATGAATTGATTTGGTGAGCAAGTCGAAAGCAGCCTTTTAAAGAAGAAGAAGAAAAAGGTGTTATAAAATATGACGGAATACATAACCTGAGGGGAAAGTGTAAACATTGAAGGTTAATGAGTGAAAACTATCTGGGGAAATGGGGGAGAAACACGTGGTCGAAGAACGAACGAACGAATAAGAATGAATAAACGAATGAGAACAGAGAAGGAAATGTTTTTTTTTTGTTTTTGTTTTTTTTTTTTTGAGTTGAGATTTACACAAGGAAGTAGGCTATGGGTGAAAAGCCTGGGAATACAGAGAACGAAAGTTATTGGATCACAAACGACGGACCGCTGAGAGAAAAACAAAGCCTCAAGGTTGTACAGTGCACACTGTACAAGGCCTCAAGACACGACACGGCAAACAGACGATCAATTTATGAAAGATAAACACCGAGAAACAACCAAAGTTGCACACAATAACTTCACACACCGAAAGATAAATACAGTTTCGACAAAATACAATTGTGAACAGACTTAACTTCGAAAAACGTGGAGACCGTGTGGAGCTTCGAAAATCCCTCCCACCGTCTCCGAGATCTCCTAGTCGCGCTAGGAGATTGTTGACCTCATTGTTGACCAAGTCGCGCTATGCTAAATCAATGATTTGGAAAGGACACAACGACTGGGATAAATGAAACGACACAAGGGGTACAGTTCTCAAGACCTCCGGAGGAGGATATAATTGGTGGTGGAGAAAAGGGGTAGATTACAAGGTAAGGAGGTAAAGACACAGAAGAGATAGGCACTTAGACACAATCTTATCTATCCCAGACAGACCACAGACAAACGGAACAAGACTGACTTACACAGGGATTGATGGCAGGGAAGGACAGGCAGTCGATAGCACAAGGTGCACCTTGGCTCAGGGACAGGATGAAGCACGGTCCAGTCCAGAGATGCGGGGAGGTGTCACAGCGCTCGGAGGTGGCGTCCCTCTTGCTTCAAGCTCAGCGCGCATCTGACGTCACCTCCCTCTTCCTGCGCATGCTCAGCGGGGAGTGACACGCCCTCGGCTCATTGGCTCCGCCCCAGATGGGATCGGTCCGCCGCTTCTATTGGGTGCGGGGGTTACCGGGCTCCGCCCTTGACGAGGAGCTGACAGCGAGCCCCTACCTGGTAACCCCGTCGAGCACATGCTCGATGGCGGCTCGTTGGAAAGGCATGGTGCACTCCCAACACCCCCTACCAACCAAGCCGGAGTGAGGACGCACACTCCCCGCGCCGCCGCCGTTGTTGTTGTTGTTGTTGTTGATCCGTGAGGAAGAGCTGCGGGGAGGTATTGGGAGGTCCTAAACTTCCTAACGGTGCCATACAATCACATTCTGGTGCAACGAAGAGTCAGAATTAATGGAAACGAGTCCTTAAGTGACATAGACTAAGAATAACTAGCAAGATGTCCTATAGTTGTCTACGTGAGATGCGGTGGACCTGGATGCGACATTTAATGGGGGAAATAGGGGGAGGTCGGGTCTACAGAGTGTTGTTTACAGAAAATGGGACTAGGGAATGGGGGATTGGGGATAGTTGGGAAGGATGAGGAAATAGGGGAATATTTACAAGCGGATATGGATGGATGTAAATCCCATATCCGCAACAATATATATATATAACAATATATATATATACCCATTGAGTGGACTTCCGGGTTCGGTTGCGAGAGGACGCTGGCGTTGCATATTCGCCGCTTCTCCGACTGGATGGATGTACAGGGTCTGCTTCTACTTTTCTGACCTGACATCTCACACCTGTCCTGCCTTTTCTTGATTGTGGATTGGATTGGATTTGTGGACTGTGGACTTTGTGGATTGTGGACTTTGATTTGTGGATTGTGGACGCCGCCATGGCGTCGTGTATGGGGAAGCTGGTACTGTTTGTTCTCCAACGGAAGGCGCACGTGCCGCGTGTTCTCCGGCTGGATAACGGAATCTGCTTTTGATGGTACGGAATACGGAATTGAAAGGCCCGCTCCCGTTGTTTGTGGCCGTGGCCTTGTTTGCCGGTGGCCTTGTGGTCTTGGTGGCCTTGTGGCCTTGTTTGCCGCTGTGGTCTTGATTAGCGGCTGCAGTCGTTTGCCGCTGCGTTTGCCGCTGCGTTTGCCGCTGCGTGTGCCGCTTTGCCTCCTCGACCTTGGCCTCGTACTCGTCCCTTCGCTCCTGCCTGGCATGGCTCTGAAGTACTCCGCCGCAAGGCTTCTTCTGCTCAATACCCGCTCCACCCCATCATGCATCTCTGCCATCAAATCAAATGGACTCCTCCGACGACCCAGGTACATTCACCGTGGCTCCGGTCGCAAGTTTGTTTATTTGCAATCAGGTCACTCCATCCCCGTCCTCTGGTCGGCTCAGCGCACTCTCACTCTTCGTCCCAGCGCACCTGGTCACAGCAACCCACACGATCGCACCTCCTGCCTACGAACCCTGGCTAAATCACCTGAATTCATCCCTGCTGTTCAAAACAACATCAAGCTCACCCTGTTCAACACCCGGTCCCTCAACAATAAATGCCTCATCCTGAACGAATACATCCTGGATAACAAACTGGACTTTCTCTGTCTCACCGAAACCTGGCAACAACCTCTGGACTACTACACACTCAACCTCACCACACCCAATGGATATTCCTACGTCAATAAACCACGCTCGGAGGGCCGAGGTGGTGGAATTGCCGTTATCCACCGTCAAGACATCAAGACCAACCTCATCTCCATCTCATCTGCTCCATCATTTGAACACCTGGCTTTAAAACTCTCTGGTCACACGCAGTCAGTCATGGCTGTCGTCTACCGCCCTCCCAAACCACACCCATCATTCCTGTCTGACTTCTCCTACTTTCTGACCCAGCTATGTTCCCTCTCCCCCTCAATCCTCCTCCTTGGTGATTTCAATATCCACATGGACTCCACTGACTCCACAATAACCACTGACTTCACTGATTTACTCACCTGCTTTAACCTCACTCAACATGTCGACTTTCCTACCCATATCCGTGGTCACATTTTGGACCTTGTCTGCTCCACTGGATTAAATTTGCACCATCTCTATGGCTCCGACCTCACCCTCTCTGACCACTTAGCCATCACTCTGACCATCAACATCCCCGCCCCAACACCAAGGCATTATCGCACAATCAACTTCCGTAAGCTAAACGCTCTTTCACCTACCTCATTCTCATCCACCCTCTCTGAAAAAATGTCCACTTCTCCCTTCATTGACCTCCACACCCCTTCCGACCTCACTGACTACTACAACCACACTCTCTCCTCCTGCCTTGACCAGCTTGCGCCTGTAAAAACCAAAACAGTTTCTTTCACCCATTCTGCTCCCTGGTTTACCCCTGAACTCCACCTGATGAAAACTCGTGCTCGCCAACTTGAAAGACTCCGCAATAAAACGGGTCTCACAGTTCACTCCCAAGCCTACAAGGACCACATACAACACTACAAAGATGCCCTCTCCCGCGCCCGCTCTGCCTACTACTCTCAAATTATCCACTCTGGCTCCGGAAACCCAAAAGCACTCTTCTCGACAATAAACAAACTCCTCCGCCCCCTGAACACCACCACCCAGTCATTCACAGTAGACAACTGCATCTCCTTCCTCTCTTTCTTCCAACGCAAAATTGACAACATCTACAACAGCTTGACCACCGCCGCACCCGCTCCCCCTCCAACCACCTGCCCCCCCTTGTCCTGCCATCCCCTGTCTCGGTTCTCCCCAATCTCTCCTACTGACCTCTCTGAACTCCTCATAGGAATGAAAACTGCCACCTGCACTCTTGACCCCATCCCCTCCAGCTTTGTCAAAGCCTCCCTCCCTGCTCTCTCTCCACTTATCATTGCAACAATAAACTCCTCCCTGTCTACAGGCATCGTCCCACCTTCCCTCAAAATTGCTGCTGTTACCCCCATTCTAAAAAAACCTGGTCTAAACCCTGACACCCTAAACAACTTCAGACCCATCTCCAACCTACCCTTTCTGTCAAAAGTTTTGGAACGCGCTGTAGCCACTCAACTCAAACATCATCTCTCTGCCAATAACCTGTATGAAACATTCCAATCCGGATTCCGCTCCAACCACAGTACTGAAACTGCTCTCCTCAAAATCACCAACGACCTTCTCCTCTCCTCTGACGCTGGCAACCTCAACATTCTCGTCCTCCTCGACCTCAGCGCTGCCTTTGACACCATCGATCACACTATCCTCCTCACCCGACTTGAATCCACCTTTAACGTTACCGGCACTGCCCTCTCTTGGATTAAATCATACCTCTCTGACAGATGCCAGTTCATCTCCATCAATAACTGCAAATCCCCCACTGCTCCCCTCCCCCAAGGTGTCCCCCAAGGTTCAGTTCTTGGCCCCCTCCTCTTCATCCTTTACCTGTCCCCGCTCGGTCACTTAATCCGCCGTCATGGTCTCCAATTCCACTGCTTCGCCGATGACATCCAGCTTTTCATCTCCACCAAGTCCGTCTCCACCGACACCCACTCTATCCTGACAAACTGCATCACTGAAATAAAATCCTGGCTTCAAATCAACTTCCTCAAGCTTAACTGTGATAAATCTGAAATAATCATCATTGGCCCAAAAACGCTCACAAAATCCACCCATAACTTTGCCCTCAACATCGACGGTATCCCAGTATCCACCTCCCCTCACATCCGGAATCTTGGCGTCATCTTTGACCAAACCCTTTCCTTCGACAAATACACTAAACAGATCACAAAGTCAGCCTTCTTTCACCTGAAAAACATTGCCCGTCTCCGCTCATCCCTCTCCTCCACGGCTGCAGAAACCCTCATCCACGCCTTCATCACCTCCCGTCTGGACTACTGCAATAGCCTCCTCTATGGTTCACCCTCAAAAATCACCAATAAACTCCAATACATTCAGAACTCCGCTGCCCGTCTACTCACTCATTCCCGGACCCGTGACCACATCACCCCCGTCCTTTACAAGCTTCACTGGCTCCCCATCCCCCAGAGAATCCAGTACAAAATCCTCCTCTTGACATACAAAGCCCTCCATAACCTGGCCCCATCCTACCTGGCTGACCTCCTCTCCAGACACACTCCCACCCGCAACCTCCGCTCTGCTGGTACCAACCTCCTGACCCCCTCCATCCGGACCAAATTCAGATCCTGGGGGGACAGGGCCTTCTCCATCGCTGCTCCCACCCTCTGGAACTCACTACCTCACAACATCAGAGACTCCTCCTCACTCACCACATTCAAAACATCACTAAAGACCCACCTGTTCAACGCTGCATTCAACATTCAACCCACAGCATTTAACCCCTGACTATCTCTTCTCCTTCTCCCTCCTTTTGCTTTAAATATTTCCCTATTGATTCTTGTCTTTTTGCAATTGTTGTTTTCATGTATTGTTATGCATTATGTTTGCCACTCTGTCAAAGCGCCTTTGGGCTTCTGGAAAAGCGCTATACAAAATAAATGAATTATTATTATTATTATTATATACATATATATATACATATATATATATATATACTGTCTATATATATATATATATATATATATATATATATATATATATATATATATATACATATATATATATATATTGTTGTGGATATGAGAATTGTGTTTTTTTATTGTGCAATAAATTGTAAAATATCACCCTCCTTCCTCCAGTTGTTGTGTATAAAGGTCAAAGGGCGTCCCTTAGTTAGGTCATATACCATCACGTAGCCAAATCATAGATTTCCTCCTTGTTGGTAGTTATTTCCTTATTCTGTGTATTAGGTTAAGGCTCTGTTTCCAACTAGTTAACACTGCATTGCATCGAATTCAAACAAAGGTAGTATCCCCTTTCAATTTCCCCAGAACCTCTATGGGATCCCCCTTTTGTCAGCCGCATTAACAAATTCCTCTGCGCAGTTTGCTGCATTACGCTGTTCTTTGGGCTTGTGGTTTTCGCCGCAGCTGCTTGGCGGTTTTCACCGCGACTCCATTAGCCACGAGGTGGGCTCGGAGAAGAAGGGGGAGGAGCCGCCGAATCCAGGGCGTTGGCCGCCCCTCGTCATCAAGGGCGGAGCCAAAGGAGGCCGTGCGAGCCAACCGGCACGGCAGTAAGCGACTCGGTAGGCGTGCCCAGAGAGCTCGCGGAGAGAGGTCGAGGCGCGCTATAAAACGCGTGCGCATGCATCAAGAAGAGAGTTCTAAGAGTTGAGTGAGAGAGTTCTAGGAGAGTTGAGTGAGAGGGTTCAAGAGTGGCTGAAGAAGGAGAGTTGCGCTGGAGAGTTGTTGAGTTGCGTAAGGGAAGGACGTTGAGTGTGGCGTGAAGTGGCGCTGAAGTGGAGCTGAGGAGCCCGGAGTCCAGCACGAAGCGCCCATCCGCTCGCGGTGAATGATACGCGCTGCTGGACACCAAGGTTTTCCCGCCAAGAACGCGAGTCGACTCCTGGAGCCGGACCTCGATGCCTAAAGTGGCCTGGGCCTTCCCATTCCTCCTTCCAGCCAATCCACTCTGCAATTCCCCGTGTGAGTCTGTATTTGTTTGTGCTGTCCCTGGGTTAATTAAGACTGTAATAGATAAGCTAGCATTTTCACTGTGTCCGCTTCTTCTTCTTCTGTTTTATTTTATTATCTTTTCCTACTCGTTGGTTGCTTTCAATTGTGTAAATAGTAAATAAATCATCTTTGTATTTCTTACCCTTTGCCTTTCTTTCCTCTACATCCGTCGTTGTTGTCTTTTCCCTCATTGAAAACCGTGGCGCGATTTTGGCCAACATTTGAGAATCGGGTCTAGTTTCTGTTAACGGTTCGTGCCGCGGCTGCCATCCGCTCGGCAAATTAACATCTTATCCGCGGTCGCGGACGAAGCTGCTCACCTGCCTCTGGAGGGAGCTTGTGCAGCTTCAGGACTCACGTCGGTCAGTCACAAACGAGGGGACTAATCCCCCCTCGAGAAGGGATCCGAGGCCGACGTTGGGTTCCGTAACAATATATATATGTATATATACAGTATATACATATATATATATATATATATATATATATATATATATATATATATATATATAAGGGTGGTCCTCAAATGTAAACATTAACTTTTCTAAAGTGCTTTTCCATTTTTTTATTACACCTGAAGAGAGAACAAATTGGGTAAAATTTCATTTCATTTTGAAAACTTTTACCACTGTCACATGGCCCCTGCTAATCAGCACTATACAGAAATTATTTCAGTTTGTTTCAGTTATGATGGCGAGTGCAAGTACTTCAAGAAGAGCAACCAGAAAAAAGAACCATGTGTGGCTGATAGGCTGCCATATTGAAAAACTACCAGAAACTCGGCTCCCATCTTGGCAAGAGATTCTGCAGCGATACTTTAAGCTACATCATGCTGAGAAATTGGACATTGGCAGTGCCGCAACAACTGTTGTTCATGAGACATTATGCATCTGGGAGAAAGCACGGATCCCCATTGCAGATGAGCGGAATATCATTGCAAAACTAGAGAGAAAAGTAGAACAATACAGATCCATCCTGAAAGGAAAGAGCCGGCGATCTGTCCCTCAGATAAAGAAAGAAGAGCAGTTTCAAACCGGTCTACGTGACTTATTTGACATTGCTCATGTTGATGTCCTTGATCTGATCAAAATACCAGAGGACCGTGAATTCCTTTAGGCACAACGGGAGCCAGGTCGACGGGGCTTTATGGTTGGTGTTGACAAGGTGCTAGCAGGAAAAGCGGAGCGGACACATCAATGCGACAAGGTGTTGACTGAAAGAGAGCAGCATGAAAAAGAGAAGCAAGCAGCCCGAGAGGAGACTCTTGAGCTAGCATCATCAACAGACAGCAGTGCTGAAGCCAGTGATCATGACGACTCTGCTGTTCTATCTGCTTCAAAGAGGCAGAGCCGAAAGCGTGCAAGTAGCATTGTTACACCGGACCTAACAGCAGCTCTCGACCGCACCTAGGTTAGCGATCGATCAGCTGTTCACATCTTGTCAGCAGCAGCCTCTGCTCTGGGACACGACCCTTCAGAGTTGGCCATCAACCGCACATCGATCAGGAAATCCAGGCGGATCCAACGGAAGACAATTGCAGGTGACATCCAGGCATCCTATGCTCCAAACAAACACAAGTCTGGTGGTTGCGTTTTGTAAATAAAACTAGTGTCAATTGTAAATAATGCTCCCCACCGTCAATGTATAGTTTGAAGACCATTCCGCAATTCGGTTAGCTGTGGGCGTGAGTCTGTTAGGCAGGGTGCAATGGAGCAGCGGGACATATTTATTTATGTTTTAAAACTGTCGCACGCAGGGTCAGGTTAAAAGTAGAGGGAACTACACCTACGTGTCACACTAAATAAAGTTATAGGCCCGGGACGTGCCTAAGAGGAGGAGGGTGCAGTGTTGCGGATATGAGGATTGTATTTTTTTTGATTGTGTGTATTGTATTGTGGTAAATTGTTGTGTAACATTGGTTGGATATGGCCCCTCCTGCCTCCAGAGTTGTGTAAAGGTAAAAAGGGCGTCCCGGTAGTTAATTCCATGAAACACCACATTGCAGGACCCGATAAAACCCTTGTTCAGTAGCTTATATCTTATTATGTGTTTTAGAGTAAGGCCTTGTCTTCCATTAGAATAATACTCCATTGCACCGAATCAATTAAGAATAGCTCCCCTTCAATACTTCCATTTCCCAGCCAAACTCTCCATCTGCGGGTAAAGCAGTTCACAAGCATGGGGTGCACGCCCTCTCATTTCGCTGCTATAGTGAATATGTGCTCCGTGCTCTGTTTGAATAGGAGGGGCGGGGTCGCCCGGGAGAGGCAAGCCCAGGGCGCGCCACGAAGGGCGGGGCTGTTCAGCCCCATGCCCAAATAAGGAAACAAGCCCGTGGCTCGCCACGAGGGGCGTGCCGTCGGCGCCATGCCCAAATAAGGAGACAAGCCCGTGGGATTACCATACAAGGTCACGAAACAGAGCACGGGTGGGGAGGGCGGTACCGAAACCGAGGAGGGCGTGTCAGACCCGCGCCGAAGGTTTGGACAGAAGGGTGCGACGATCGCTGGGACAAGCTACACAAGGGATATGGCAGATGAGTCCAGGTGCGTAAGAGGGTTGGCAGTCCACCGGGAGAGAGTTCAGAGTTGCACCGGAGTTGCGTGAGAGATACGAAAAGCCTTTTACAAAGAGCCGCTTCAGCCAGCCCCGTTTCAACCAGCCGAGTGACCCTGCCGGCGTGCGCTGTGAAGCCGAATACAAGGAGCTGCCGGCTCCTCGCTTCCCGCCCGGAGTGGACCTGCTCGCTGTGCCCTGTGATCCCACCTGCTCATCCCTCCAAACGATTCCTACCCTTCCATCCATTTGCGTACATGAGTTTGTTCTGTTCGTGCTGTCCTGGGTAGTAAACTAAGTCAGTATAAGCTAGTAATTTGCACTGTGTTACCTGCTTTTTCATGTCCGCTGTAAATACCCGTGACTGCTCTTTTTGCTTATGTGTGTGTAAATAATAAACCCCGTTACTCTTCTGTACGTCTTCTTCTTCTTCCTCTTTGCATTCGTCGTCTTAGTCTTTTCCCCATTGAATATCTGTGGCGCGATACGGCCAACGTTTGGGTGAATCGGGTTTAGTCGGGGAACAACTGTTCAGTCGCGGAGCCTCCGCTCGGCAAACATACCATCCTTAACCGCGCACCGTAACAATATATATATATATATATACATATATATATATATATTATATATATATATATATATATATATATATATATATATATATATATATATATACATATATATACATATATATATATATATATATATACATATATATACATATATATATATATATATATACATATATATACATATATATATATATATATATACATATATATATTATATATATATATATATACATATATATACATATATATATTATATATATATATATATACATATATATACATATATATACATATATATACATATATATACATATACATATATATATATATATATATATATATATATATATATACATATATATACATATATATACATATATATATATATACATATATATATATATATATACATATATATACATATATATATATATACATATATATATATATATATATATATATATATATATATATATATATATATATATATATATATATATATATATATATATATATATATATATATATATATATATATATATATATACAGGGTGAGCCAGAAATATGGTCATTTTTGAAATTCGTGTGAAGTAAATAAAAACTTGTATTTCAAAATAAATTTATGCATGATATTGAAGAACATACAACAACAACAACAACAACAACAGGCATTTTAAGGCCATTTTCCCTGCAAGAGCGGGGATTAGCCTTGCGGTCCCCATGACAATGTTCTCCATTTTGCCCTATTTTCTGCATCTCTCCTTGTTAACCCCCTTGCCCGCATTTCTTCTTCGACCATTTTTAGCCAAGTCTTTCTCGGTCTTCCCCATCCTCTACTTCCTTCTACATTCATTTCCATCACTCTTTTCAACCAGTCACTTTCATCCTTCCTCAACACATGACCAAACCATCTCAACCTGTTTCTCCTCACAGCATCCATCACAGGCTCTATTCCCATCATCTTTCGCAATTCATCATTTGTCTTCCTCTCTCTCAACGATACTTCACACATCCACTGAACCATTCGCATTTCCACCCTTTCCAGCCTTCGTTGCTACTCTACGTTCATTACCCATGTCTCGCTCCCATAAATCATAACACTTCTCACACATGCAGCATACACCTTTCCCTTCAGCTTCAATGACACTCCCCTCCTCGTCAGCACGCCACTCAGTTCCCGAAACGTCTTCCATGCACATCTCACACGAGCAACCGTTGCCGAGTCTGATCCACCTTCTCCATTCAGCATGTCTCCAAGATAACAAAATGTTTTCACACCTTCCAGTTTCACGCCATCTCCTAGATCCAACTCAACATTTCCTCCATCTGCAGCTCCCTCTGTGCACACCTTATACTTGAATGTAGCTGCCACACTGGTTAATGACCTTCTCAAACCACTACATTTTTGATGAACCCACTCAGCGCACATTGTACATTGAATGGAATTCACTCTGACACCCTTCCTGCACACAGCACACGGACACTTCCCAGTTCTTTCCACCTCACCACATGCTTTACCACTTGCCATCACCTTCGTTTTTCCGATATTCACCTTCAGACCTTTTGTCTCCATACATTCCTTCCACTTGTTCATCTTCTCCTTCAGTCCATCCATACTTTCTGCAATCAACACCAGATCATCTGCATACAACAACTCCCACGGTAAACCCTCCATTACATTCTGAGCTAGCACCTCCATCACAGCTACAAATAGTAGTGGACTTAGTACCGACCCCTGATGCACTCCCATCTTCACCTAAAACTCACCACTGTTCCCGTCCTTCGTCCTTACAGCTGTGCGCGCTCTTTTGTACATTGCCATCACTACTCTGATCAACCATTCCTCCACTCCTAACTTCCTCAATGCCCATTACACTACTTCACGTGGAACCCTATCGAATGCTTTCTCCAGGTCAACAAACCCAAGAAACAACTTCTTCCTCTTCTCATATACTTCTCCTGCAACTGCCTCACAATAAATAGCGCGTCTGTCGTTACTCTTCCTGGCATAAATCCAAACTGCATTTCGTCGATCTTCACTTTCTTCCTTATCCTCCTCTCCAACACCTTTTCCAATACCTTAATTCCATGCTCCAATAACTTTATCGCTCGATACAAGCCACAGTCCAGAGGTTCACCTTTCCCCTTGTATAGAGGGACGAGGGTACTCAGTTCCCAAGCCACTGGAATGCGGCCTTCTTTCACCACCAGATTGCAGATCTCTGTCATTATCTTCACACCCCAATTTCCCGCTGCCTTCAACATATCTCCCACAACTCCCGTCGGCCCTCCCGCTTTTCTACTCTTCATTGCTTTTATCGCTTCCTCAACTTCCTTCTCGGTTATCTTCTCTGCCGGTCCTAAAACTGGGTTACTCTCTATGTTGCCATCCCATTCATTCTCTGCATTCAACAGTATTTCCATATATCTCTTCCATCTTCCTTTAATTCCATCTGGGTCCACAACGATTTGTCCCACTTCATCCTTCAAGCAACTCACCCCCATCACATTACACCTCTCTTTCGCTATCTGCTTTGCAATCCTGAATACCGCTCTCTGACCCTCTTCCAAATCCAAGCGTTCTCCGAACATTTTCCTACATGCCTCCTGTGCCTTTGCTACCTCTTTCTTTGCAGCCTTCTTGGCTGCCTTCTAACTTTCATGCTCTGCCTTTTCTGCCCCCATACCCTTCGCCTTCTGCCACTCCTTGAACTTCTTCCTCTTCTCGTCAATCTTCTTTCCAACTTCATCATCCCACCACCATGTTTCCGAGTGCCTCAGTGGTCCTTTTGTCCATCCACATACCTCACCAACGGCTCCCAACAGACTATCTCTAGTCCATCCACATACCTCACCAACGGCTCCAACCCTATAAACCAACCCTATATCATTTCGCTATCATCAAAGTCCGCATCACTCCAGCCATCACGAAACATCTTTCATTGACATCCAACCACTTTCAAGCTCAACCACATCATCCTCCACCATACTCAGCCTCTCTTTTAATGCCTCCCTCACTGTCACCTCTTTCAACCTTCATTCTCGGTTGGTACTTCACCCGCCGACCTCTCCTCGCACCTTTCACCCTTATGTCGCAGACAACCAAGTGGTGCTGTGAAACAGCCTCCTCCCCCGGGATCACCTTTGTGTCCCGGAGGTGCCCCCTGTCTCGCCTACGCACCAGCAGGTAGTCAACGGTTGTCGTCGACCCACCTGACGTGTATGTAACAAGCTTATTATCCTCTTTCTGGAACTGAGTTCCAGAAATTTGAAGAACATAACATGCATTTTTTTTTTCTTTTACTGATTTCGTTTTTTTTTTTTTTCAGGCAAAACACTTGAGTGGCCATGTGGAACTGGTCGGGTGGAGAACGCGCTTTCGCTATCATCAAAGTTTTTTACAAGAATAATGATCGTGCAACTGCTGCACAACATCAATTCAAACTCCATTTATATTTTCAACGTAATGGAAATGTGCCGTCTGTTCGTTCTATCAAGTTATGGGTTCAGAAGTTTGAGAGGACCGGTTCAAATTTAAAAGAGAAACTGCCGGGTGCACGCAAATCAGTAAGAAAGGCACAAAACATTGAGTGTGTAAGGGAGTCAGTTTTGAGAAGTCCGCATCACTCCAGCCGAAAGCATGCATTAACCATAAGAATTTCTCACACGT
This sequence comes from Myxine glutinosa, assembly GCF_964187855.1. Lineage (NCBI taxonomy): Eukaryota > Metazoa > Chordata > Myxini > Myxiniformes > Myxinidae > Myxine > Myxine glutinosa. Next base: position 146,776,494 of record NC_136265.1, read on the forward strand.
CACTATGCCGCATATTGCATAAGGATTTAAACTTTTATCCCTATAAAATGGAAACTGTCCAGGAATTAAGCCAAGATGATGAGATTGCCCACAATAATTTTTGTGAGGGAATGCTTTCATTTTGGACGGAAATGAAAACCAAAACATTGCCAACACTTTGTACATGTCTGATGAAGCACATTTTCATCTGTGTGGCTATGTCATCAAGCAAAATACTCGTTTTTGGGCAGCCAAAAACCCCAAAGAAATGCACATGAAACCGTTACACAGTCCCAAAGTCACAGTGTCGTGTGTACTTTCATTGTTTGGCATCATAGGGCCTTACTTCTTTGAGAACAATCACGGAAATGCTGTCACTGTTACTGCAGCTCAATATACCGATGTGATTTCTAGCTTCCTCTCCAGAGAATTAAACAGATTTGCAGAAGTGAGCCCAATGATGTGGTTTCAGCAAGTAGATGCAACCTCCCACACCGCCAGAGTGTTAATGACTACTGTAAGGGCGCTCTTTTCAAAGGATGTCATTTCCAGAAACGGCGATATTCCATGGCCAGCGAGGTCACCCGATTTGACTACATGCGATTATTTATTGTGGTCATATATAAAGGACAAAGTGTATGTTAACCGTCCACAAACTCTTCATGAACTTAAGGAAAACATCAGCCGTGAAATCATTGATATTGACGTGGCTGTGTTGCAGAACGTCAAGAATAATTGGCGTCCAAGATTGGAGGAATGTGTCAGACGAAATGGTACGCATCTCCTCGATGTTCTTTTCCACAAATAAATGGCATGTTATGTACTTCACTCCTCACTTTCTTGTAAAAAATTGCTTTGAAATACAACTTTTTATTACCTTTACATGAGTGTTAATAATAACCATATTTCTGGCTCACCCTCCGTAGGTGATTCTGTCTGTGAGACTGTGAGTCTGTCCAGGGGTGTGGCTACACCCGGTCTGGGAGGGGCTTTAAAAACAAAGCACCACCATTTTGTTTACTCGCATAGTTTTGAGGCCTCTTTTGTTAGGTCCGCGGTGTCTTGCTCTCTCTCACAGTTATATTTCAACTCTAATTCGACATCTCATTTCATTTTTCACAGTCACTAACATGGTTTTAGACTCGGTTGAAAAAAACGGGAATAAAATTCGATGAAAGTTACCGTTTATAGAACAAAATGCATTTTCAAAGGCCTGTAACATAAAGACCATTGAGACTCTCTCACGGCTTTATCTCGACTCTAATTCACCATCTGATTTCATTTTTATCGATGGTTTTTGACTCGATTTCAGCAATAATTGAGAAAATTCACGCACGCACGGGAAATTGCTGAGACATTTTAGAAATTAGCAACATGGTATATCATACACCACCTAAAACAACAGATGGGGAAATGCCTAGATATTGTTGTGGATATGAGGACTGTATATTTTTTGATTGTGTGCTGTACTATTGTGATTATTGTTTATTCTGTGCCTCCTGCCTCCGGAGCTGTGTAAAGACCAAAAGGGCGTCCCATAGTCCACAAGCATGCACGTCAGCCAAGTAATAGAATATACCTGTCGATAGTTATCTCTTATTCTGTGTTTTAGGATAAGGCTGTGTCTCCCATTAATTGAAAGTACTCCATTGCACCAGTGAAAGAGAATAGATCCCCTTTCCTTCCCATCCCCAAAATCTCCATCCAATATTACATCCCCTCTCGTCATTGCCGAGCCTCGATTGCCCATATTACCTCCCCTCCAATAACCGCCATTGACCACGAGGCTCGAGTCAGGGAAGAAAGGCGTGTCTCCACCTCGTCATAGAGGGGGAGGAGTGAACCAGCCCCGCTCGACCAACCATGAGCCAGGGGTTTGGCTACAGAGGGCGGAGGAAGAGCGGTCGGGGAGGTTCGCAAAGGTTGAGGGGCGGGGGCCTATATAACCCAAGGCAGGGGTGTGGCCAAAGGAGATGAGTTTTTACCGGCAGACACAAGGGAGCCCAAGCCGTGGAGAGGAGTCAGAGAGATGCGTTTTTACAGAGGAGAGCAGAAGACAGAAAAGGCCTGGAGTTGGACTTTGAGTTGGTCTGAGTTGGTTGGGAGTCGGTCGTCAAGTGCAGAGTGGTGAAGAGTCAGTCAGTAGAGGTGGTGGTCAAGTGGTTGCGTTGGTTGCGGTGAGGAGTCGGTGGTAAAGAGTGAGGGACCAAGAAAGAGAGAGAAAGAGTCCTGAAGCAAGAGAGGAAGTTGTTGGACTGGGTGGGACTAAGGAAGGAGAGAGAACCCGTCACACCAATCCCCCAAGCTCCGCGTTGGCTCCACCAAGCGTTCAGCTCCACCAAGCTCCACGTTGGCTCCACCAAGCGTTCAGCTCCACCAAGCGTTCAGCTCCACCAAGCTCCGCGTTGGCTCCACCAAGCGTTCAGCTCCACCAAGCGTTCAGCTCCACCAAGCTCCGCGTTGGCTCCACCAAGCGTTCACCTCCAGCCATCCACCTCCTGCAATTCCCCGCGTGAGTCAGTGTCTTTTGTTTGTTCTGTCCTGGGTTAATTAAGTCTGTATAAGCTAGTATTTTCCCTGTGTCACCTGCGTCTTATGTGCTTGTAAATCAACGTGACTGCTTTCTTTTTGCTTGTGTGTAAATAGTCAATAAATTCAGTCGTATTTCCAAACCTTTCTTTGCCTTCGTTTTCCTCTTTGCATTGCGTCGTTTTCGTCTTTTCCCTCATTGAGCAGCTGGGGTGCGATACGGCCAAAGTTCGGGTGGAATCGGGTGAGTTTTGTTAGGTCGCGGTCTTACACCACCGCTCGGTCTATAACATCTAACCGCGATCTATAACAATATATTAAAAATTAGCGGCGGACTTTTCCATTTGATGACAGTCGTCATGATGAAATATTTAATTTAGACGTATTCACAATAAAAAGTCAAAAATGTGGGGAGAGGGGCAGAGCTACGTTCACGTATCGCAACAGACAGGAAATTGCCAACACATATTTCTTCGTTCTTATTTCATTCATCATTATTATACGGAAGTAAAGGTAATCCTGTTTAAACTTCCATTCATTCCATCAATGTTTTTTTTATCTTTAATTTTTAAAATGTCATTTTGTATGCTGTAACGAAAAGAGTAACTTTGGTTTTCGCGAGCCAGAAAGGTGTAATGTAATGTTCTTATCCACCGCCCAAAAGACTTTTTTCCCAGGGACTTTTCCATTTGATCTGTATTCTTTATATAGTCGGAATGTTTCATTCTTTAGACGTAGTCACAATAAAAAGTTGCAATGAGGTACTGTTACGGATACCGGCCCTAATAATGGTGGTTCTTGTTATCATGGTTGATGCTTCTTGCTTAGTGATGATGCTTATTGATGATGCTGAGGTTGATGATGCTTATTGTGGTTAAAAGGGTTAAAAGCGCTCCGGGTAAAATGTGGCCGGAAATCGGATCGTGACCCGGAAGATATAGGGAGAGGGAGGAGAGAAGCGGGGAAGATCGTAGGGAGACATGTTCTGATTGCAGCTCCGGACCGAGCAGTCGAACGTGCAGGACAAGGGAACTTTGCCTCCTTGAAAAGAAGTCCACGCGATAGGAGATCGCCGGATTGCTGCGGAGCCTGCGTAGTCGGGTATCCTCATTGAGGTTGCCGAGTATCCTCACCTCCAAACCCGGGTGCGAGAGAAAGCCGACCGCTATCTTCGCCACGCGCATCACCTGCAGTGACCAGGTTTTTGCGGCGCGTCGACTGGGCGTTACTCTCCGGCGGGCTGCCGGGGATGGCTGTACAAGACAGTGGCTGTGGGAGGGGTATCGAGGAGACTCGCGGATCGAACTGCAACCGGGTACGTACCCGAAATCGTCTTTGGGGAGGTTTCCCATTCTACCGCCATCGTGCCTGCGGGTTGGTTCAATCGACTCCGCTTCCCCTGATTGGAATCGGAAATTGATTCCACGATCGCTGGAGCGAATCCACGTCGCCTTGGAGGGGTACAGAGACATTGGGGCAAGGGCCGTGAGTTTGGGGGTTAAGGGGCTCGGTAAGGTGGCGCCACCTATAGATAGGAATTATATTGTGAAGGGCTGTACTAATTGGGTCGTGATTCCTGGGTGGGTTTTTTTTTTTTTTTTTTTTGTATACAAGATCGAGGCTCGTGAAAGAGCTAACATTAATCACACAAAAAGACAAACCGACACACAAAACACAAAAAACAAGGGGAGTGGTAGACAAGATGGGGAGAGAGGGGGAAGGACACAAAAGAGAGGGGGAAGGACACAAACACAACATTTGAGAGCAGGGACATCGGGAGGACTTGGGGGGAGGTGGGAGAGGATTAAAACATATGAACACTGCAAGGACTCTGGGGTGAATTACCGGGGGTAGAAAAGATCAAGGTTTTCGATGGGGGAAGATAAGAGATGGTGGTGAACAGCTGTTTTAAAGACCTGGAGGGAGGAGTGGGATTGAAGGGAGTGGGGGAGTTTGTTCCAGAGGCGGGAGAAAAGGGGAATGAAAGAGTGAAGGTGAGCAGAGAGCCTAGACTTTGGCAGTTTAACCAGAAGAGGGTTGCAGGCAGATCTTGTGCGACCTGAAGGAATATTGGGGGGACAGAGCACAGAGAGAGCTGGGGGAGCAAGGCCGGAGAGGAGTCGGTAGAAGACAGAAAGACCACCAACCTGCCTGCGGTGAGTGAGTGAAAGGCCCTCGGCGTTGACTACATCGCAGGAGATTCCAATGATTCTGAAAGCTTTGGCCTCAACAGCGTGAAGCCGAGCAAGGTGTGAGGCAGGAGCACCAGCCCAGAGGGGGGAACAGTATTCCATTGAGCTGCGGATGAAAGCCTTGTATGTGGTGAGGAGCTCAGGTGTGCCAAGGAAGGACTTCACACGACGGAGGATGCCCAGTCGGCGACTGGCTTTGGAGGCCAGCTTGGATATGTGGTTTTCCCAAGAAAGATCATGGCAGATAGTGAGACCCAAAAGATTGAGCGACAGAACTTCTTGGAGAGGATTGTTGAGAAAGTAGATGGGAGGGTTGTCCAGTCGGTCCTTTCGGAGAGACATTGTAAGAGTGTGAGATTTGTCAGGATTGAAAGACATGTTCCACTTGTTTGACCAGACTGTGATTTTGTCCAGGTCTGCAGAGAGTGAGGAGGCTGCAGACTGCCGATCTGAGGGATGAGGAATGGAGCGACAGAGAGTAGAGTCGTCAGCAAAGAGATAGAGAGGATTTTCAAGAGAGTCAGAGAGATCATTGATGAAGACCAGAAAAAGCACAGGGCCCAGAACACTACCTTGGAGAACTCCAGCCTGAACAGGAAGAGGAGATGAGAGAAACCCATTCAGGGCCACACGTTGACTACGACCAGAGAGGAAGTCCGCCAGCCATGCGTGGAGATTTCCATGGATACCAAAGGAGGAGAGTTTGGAGAGCAGAGCAGGGTGCCAGACCGTATCGAAGGCACGTGAAATGTCAAGGGAGACAGCTCTAATTTCCTGTTTGGCGTTGAGGACCTCCATCCATTGTTGAGAAAGCAGAAGCAGCATGTCCAGAGTAGAGTGACCAGGTCTGAAACCAAATTGATGATCAGAGATCAAGCCATTGGAGAAGAGGAAAGATTTAATATCTGAAGCAATGATGGATTCCATGACTTTGCTGATAATTGGGAGAAGGCTGATTGGTCTGTAGTTGCTGGGATCTGTTTTTGCACCTTTTTTGTGCAAAGCGGTGATGTTGGCTGATTTCCAAGCAGATGGCAGATGACCTTGAGCAAAAGAGAGGGTGAAGAGAACAGAAAGAGGGAGTGAAAGTGCAGAAGAACATGATTTTAGGACCCGTGGGCTGATGCCGTCAGGACCAGTTGCAGAATCAGAGTCGAGGGTTGCCAGAAACTTTTCCAACTTGTCAGGAGGAAAGGACACAGAGTCCAGGAGCAGCTGGGTACGACTGGGTACGGTGGGTAGAGAGAGGGATGGGTTTGGGACACAAGATTTAGAGGCAAACACAGAGTTGAGGCATTCAGCTTTTTCACGTGCGGAGTCAGCCGTTAAGCCGTTTGAGGTGAGGGAGGGGATGGAGGGGGAACAAACACCAGAAACAGATTTGACCAGACGCCACCAGGATTTGGAAGAGGGAGACAGATAAGAGAGTTCGGTCTTGAGAATGGTGAGATATGGGATTTATAATATATTGTGGTTTGTGAGTAACCCTTGGTGTGGACTCGTTATTGATTGGCTTGTTTTCAACCAAGGACAACACATTTTTCTGCCGGGGACTGCCTCGGGGTTCGGAGGTTTGCCGAGACCAGAGGATAGGGGAGGACCCCTTAACAGAAATTGGGGGCTCGTCCAATTGATATTCGTGGGCTTGCAATTGGGTCTGCGTCCGGGATCTGAAAATTCCTAAATTTAGTCCGGGAAATAATTCCCTAACATTCCCAGAATTCCCAAGTTTGGAGCTTTTCCAACATTCCCAAATTTTTTCCAAAAACAAACAAAACAAAAAAATTATTAATTTTTAATAATTTAATTTTAATAATTAATTTATTAATAATTTTTTTTTATTTTTGTGGGAAGGTTAACAGGTGTTAGCAGTAGTCACCATGGAGTTTGACGCAGGGAAATTTACAGTGACCCCTAGTGAAGCACAGTTCAGAGCGTTAGTAAAATCGGACCTCTTGAAATTGGCCAAACATTTTAACATGGAGGTCTGAACTAATATGAAGAAGGCAGAGTTGCAGACAGTGGTGATACAATCTATGGTGGGATTAGGAACATGGGAAGAGGTAGCCTGGGAGTGGTTCCCAGAGGAGCAAGAAAATTGGGAGCTCCGGAAACTGGAGATGCAATTACAGAGCCAGGAAAGGGAAAAAGCAGAGGAAAGGAAAGCAGAAGAGAGAAGAGAAGAGAAGCAAGCAGAGGAAAGGAGTGTGGATAGAGAACTCCAGGAAAGGTTAGAAGAGAAAAAAGCAGAGGAAAGGAGAGCTGCAAGAGAACTCGAAGCAGAGGAGAGATGAGCCGAAAGGGAGTTAAAGGACCGTGAAGTGGCGCGTCAGCAGGAAATTAAAGTCAAGGAGCTGGAGTTAATGAGAGAACGGGGAGAGGTACCATCCCTGCTGACTGGTTCGACACCTAGTCAGAACACCTGGGATGTTGGCATACATGTGAGGCTGGTCCCACCCTTCAATGAAAAGGAGGTAGCCAAGTTTTTTCCACACTTTGAGAAAGTGGCTCGACAGTTAAACTGGCCTGAGGAGTACTGGTCCATACTAGTGCAAAGTGTTCTGGGGGGTAAAGCTCAAGAGATTTATTCGGCTTTACCGATTGACCAATGTGCAGATTACGAGGTATTGAAGAAACACATTCTCAAAGCTTATGAATTGGTCCCGGAAGCTTACAGGCAAAAATTCCGGAATGCCAGGAGGAGTGAGAGTGAGACCCATGTGGAATTTGCCAGAGTGAAGGAAACCATGTTTGATAGGTGGTGTGATTCAAAAGGAGTTGGGAAAGACTTCGAACTATTGCGACAATTGATCCTGGTGGAGGAATTCCAACAGTGTGTCCACGAGGACATTAAAGTTCATCTGGAGGAAAGGAAAGTACCAAAGTTGTATGAGACAGCCTCCATGGCAGATGACTATGCCTTAACACACAGGATGGGGTTCCACAAACCGAACTTCTCGCCCAGGCCTAGCCAGGGGAGCTATGCTACATCAGGGGCGGAGAATGAGAATCCATGGAGGCGGCCTCGGGATGAAAATGAGGTCCACTTTGACACCCCGACTTCTAGAAATCAGAAGACTGCGATTCCAAGACAGACCTGTCGTCCGGGGGACTCGAGGCAGACCGCCGCCCCCATGCCTTGGCAGACCACGAGGTTCTCCTCCGGGCTGACGTGCACTTTTTGCCATAAACCGGGACACTGGAGGTCCAACTGTTATGCTCTGGGAGAGGAAAATCAGGAGCGGAGTTCGACTAGTACGACTCCAAATGCGATGGCCATTGTGAGAAATCGCCCTCAAAAGGGTTACCGACCATTTATTTCCGAGGGGTTTGTGTCACTGGATGGAGCCTCGACTAACCGGAGACCGGTTAGGATATTGAGGGACACAGGAGCACGTCAATCTTTAATGCTTGAAGGCATCTTGCCATGGTCCGAGGAGACGGCAACGGGGGATAGTGTTCGTTTACAGGGGATTGGTGGCTGTGTTAGTGCTCCACTTCAGGTCATCCATTTGGTGTCAGGACCGGTCACCGTCGGTTTACAAGCCACGCTTCCTGTAGAGGGAGTATCTGTGGTTATCGGGAATGATTTGGCCGGTGGTCAAGTTTATGGTAACCCGAGGGTTGGTAAAGAGCCCAGCACGGAAAATAACTCCACACCAGTTAGGGATGGCGACAAAAATACCAAGTTATTTGTAAGGGGGACTGAACTTCAAAACAGAGGAAGAAGTTCTGACCTCTGTCTTCAACAGATATGGGCCGCTTGTGGAAGTGCGGTTGGTAAAAGACAGGGAAACGCAACAGTCAAGAGGGTTCGGCTTTGTCACGTTTGCAAGCACAAAAGACGCCAGAGAGGCAGAGAAGAATTGGAATGGAAAGTATTTGGAGGGTCGGACCATAACAGTAGGGAAGGCATTTCGTAGGTGTTGAGAGGTCCACAGAAGAGGACAACTTGGCGGTAGTTTTGGTGGTGGCCGCAGCCGATATTACTATGGAGGCTCCCAGAGTTATGGCATCTCCCGAAAGAATGATTATCAGGGTAGCGGCCGAGAAGGAGACCGCTATTCCCGTGACTACTTTGACAAGTGGTCCCACCGTAATTATTAGGAGTCCAGAGAAGTTGAAGCACGGAATGCGGCAGAGCCGCCGAGCCCAGATTCCTACACGGACTAACCGTGAACGCCACGTTCCTGAAGGCGTCCATGTAGTGAACTTTCCTCCCCGGACTAACCGTGAACTCCACCTTCCTAAAGGCGTCCATGTAGTGAATACTCGGCTTGGCCTCCCGGAAAAAGTGCTATCGAGTTACTTAACTTTGGATTTTTTGATCAACCCCTTAACCTTCATTCAAAAAAATGAAAAGTAAAAAATCAGAGGTTAATGAGATGGAGTTTGGCTTTGCAGGGGTTCAACTTGGAAATTGAACATGTGAAGGCCCCGGACAATGTCGTGGCGGACGCGTTGTCCAGAGTGAGTTAACTTTGGGGAATTCTGTGGGGGGGTGTGGTGTCTCCTATCGCTTGTTTGTCGCTTTATTTTTTGGGAACTATGGATGGTTGTTGCTCACAGGAATTGATGATTTGGGGGTGAGCTTACTCTTGTTGGTGTAAAGAATTTTGCCTACAATGAAAGTTTTCCCTATGTTCAAACTTTCTTTCTTGAGGGGGAGAAGTGTTACGGATACCGGCCCTAATAATGGTGGTTCTTGTTATCATGGTTGATGCTTCTTGCTTAGTGATGATGCTTATTGATGATGCTGATGTTGATGATGCTCATTGTGGTTAAAAGGGTTAAAAGCGCTCCGGGTAAAATGTGGCCGGAAATCGGATCATGACCCGGAAGATATAGGGAGAGGGAGGAGAGAAGCGGGGAAGATCGTAGGGAGACATGTTCTAATTGCAGCTCCGGACCGAGCAGTCGAACGTGCAGGACAAGGGAACTTTGCCTCCTTGAAAAGAAGTCCGCGCGATAGGAGATCGCCGGATTGCTGCGGAGCCTGCGTAGTCGGGTATCCTCGTTGAGGTTGCCGAGTATCCCCACCTCCAAACCCGGGTGTGAGAGAAAGCTGACCGCCATCTTCGCCACGCGCATCCCCGGCAGTGACCAGGTTTTTGCGGTGCGTCGACTGGGCGTTACACTCCGGCGGGCTGCCGGGGACGGCTGTACAAGACAGTGGCTGTGGGAGGGGTATTGAGGAGACTCGCGGATCGAACCGCAACCGGGTACGTACCCGAAATCGTCTTTGGGGAGGTTTCCCATTCTACCGCCATCGTGCTGGGGATTGGATCACGTGGCCTGCGGGTTGGTTCGATCGACTCCGCTTCCCCTGATTGGAATCGGAAATTGATTCCACGATTGCTGGAGTGAATCGACGTCACCTTGGAGGGGTACAGAGACATTGGGGCAAGGGCCGTGAGTTTGGGGGTTAAGGGGCTCGGTAAGGTGGCGCCACCTGTAGATAGGAATTATATTGTGAAGTGCTGTACTAATTGGGTCGTGATTCCTGGGTGGGATTTATAATATATTGTGGTTTGTTCGTAACCCTTGGTGTGGACTCGTTATTGATTGGCTTGTTTTCAACCAAGGACAACACATTTTTCTGCCGGGGACTTCCTCGGGGTTCGGAGGTTTGCCGAGACCAGAGGATAGGGGAGGACCCCATAACACTCGTAACAGTACTCTGCACGTGAGGAGCAGGGCGGAGCATGGTTTACATGTCACCACTCGCGTTTGTAAATGCTATCTCCAAAATGAATAATATAATGAGGTAACAGAACGAGACTGCCAATGAATGTTAACCCAGACTTGCAGGGGATGCTGAGCAAGAAAGACATTGGAA
>NC_136265.1:146792032-146942032 GCF_964187855.1 Myxine glutinosa
GTACAAGAAGAAGAAGAAGAAGACACAGAGCAAGCTTAACCATACATTCTTTAGTAGGGTCAATATACGAAAAAAACTCACCTAACCCCCAAAAAATTGATACAAAAGGTTTTTCAATGGATTCTGGTACCATTGGGCATGCTAAATGCTAGGTTTTTAGTATGTTATTTAGCATGCCCAATGGTACCAGAATCCATTGAAAAACCTTTTGTATCAATTTTTTGTGGGTTGAACCATATATTGACCCCTCTACTTAACTTATACCCCAGGACAAACAAGCAGACTTACACGGAAGGGTGATGGGTAGAGGAGGAATTTCCAGGCAGGTTGTCCAAGCGAGGGGATCCGCTCCGGTCCAAGCTCCAGGTCCGTGGCGAAGAATGGTAGGCGCCTTCGTGGCGTTTGTGTGCGACCGGACCTTACAAATATAGCGGGGGAAACTGGGACGTGTACATACCACGTCGACGTCGATCTCTCGATCTCTCGATCTCTCGATCTCTCGATCTCTCGATCTCTCTCTCCATCTCTCTCTCTCTCCATCTCTCTCTCTCTCCATCTCTCTCTCTCTCCATCTCTCTCTCTCTCCATCTCTCTCTCTCTCCATCTCTCTCTCTCTCTCTCTCCATCTCTCTCTCTCTCTCTCTCTCTCTCTCTCTCTCTCGTACAGGTCTTGCAGTTCATGCAAAAAGGAGTTCCCCAGCGCAGTCTTCTCACTCATACCTTGCGCCTTCCCCCGAGTCTCTGTCTCCTCGCCTCCGTGACTCTCTCCTCCGAAAAAGGCTTGCGCTCGTGCTTATATTACATGCTCGCGATCAAGCCGCGGTTCATGGAGACACGCCCATCGGCGAGCTCACCTTCGCCCTGTTGGTTGGCGAGGGCTCCTTGGCTCCACCTCTGACAGCCAGTTGCCAGAGGGCCACGCTTTCTCCCAGCGCACCACCCTCCTTCTCCAGCTTGACCGCGTGCTTAATGGCGTTTGGAGCGAGGCAGCGAACAAGCAAAAGCGAGGAACACCAATTTGAGAGAGAGTGGTAAAATGTCCAGAATAGGGCCTATGTTATTTGATTAATGCAACGCAGATTCAACTAATGGGAACATGGCCTTACCTAAACACATATTAAGGAAATAACTAAAGGTTTTATGGTGAGCTACGTGTTGTAATATGGCCTAACTACGGGTGCGACCTTTGACCTTTACCAAAGAGAATTATTTACAACGAATTTACAAGTGAGGGTTCTAAAAACCGCAACACTGCACCCTCCTTTCCTCCAGGCATGGCCCGTGCCGACAAAACTTTTACTTAATGTGACACTTAGGTGTGGTAACCCTCTACTTTTAACCTCACCCTGAGTGCGACAGTTTTAACACTAGATATGTCCCGCCTGCTGCGTTGCATTCTACCTAACAGACTCATTCCCACAGACTAACCGAATTGCGGAATGGTCTTGAAACTAAACATTAAGCCGGTGGGGAGCATTATTTACAAAGACTAACTATTTTGATTATTTACAAAATACACCCAGGACCTGTCTTTTTGGGAACAAAAGCAGATACTTTTGAAAAGAGGAAATGCCAAGCACTGCACTGATACAACATACCATATGCACCAATAATAAAACAAACAAAAGGCAAGAAAAGCACCACAAAGCACCAAAGAGAAAATTGCACAAAACACATTTCAAAAAAAATACAATAATAATGGTGATAATGGCGTCCGATGTCTTCTGCTGCTGGGCTGGCTGCTGGGCTGCTGGTTCTGGCTGCCTTCGTACTTGCTGCCTATTTGATTTTAAGAAAAGGGCACACATCGCGTCCGCTTTTTATTTATGGCCCGCAGGGCCAAGTAAGGTGGTCCACCTGCATGGCATAGGTGCCACCTTGACCGTGGTCCACAAGCAAGAGGCTGGCAACAATGGCCGGTCCCAGCAGAGATGCCAGGCCACAGAACGTGTGGCCCAAAGTGGTGCTAGGCCACAGAACGTGTGGTCCATAAGGTGGTGCCAATGTGGTCCATATGGTGCATCAGTGCAGGCTGGAGGCAGCGAAGGTACAGGCACACAACTGCGGGCACCTGCGCACTCCCCCCGGGCCCAACAAAACAAGTCCATTAGTGGGGGAAGGAGGACAAGCAAATTAGCAGGGGAAGGGCGCAAGGGTACACATCTATACAAAGCAATGCCACATGAAGGGCGCGGGAGAGCGAGCTAAGGAAGCTCGTCCCTACCATCCGTCACCCCCCATGTCACCTACTCCACCCCTGCCCCTCCCCGTATTTACACAATCTCCACATTTACAAATTCCGTCGCTACCATCCTGTCTTCCCCATATCTCCCCTCTCATACCAAATTCCTCATCAATCCCTCCTAAGGAGGAAGAGATGGAATATAAACAATGTCTCCCTCATGTCATGATGCGTCTCACATTCCAAACATTTGCAAAAACTGGTGTGGAGTTTTATCACCTCGGGTGAGTGGATGTAGATGGTGCGAAGAGATTCCAATCCTAACTATCTTCTAAATGACATTAACACTTTTACTCTACCCGGGGTCTTTCCCTGCCAAACCATTGGCCATCTTTACTCTATGCAGTTCTAAAAACCAATTCCCATTGAACATACTGTGGCACTCTCCAATTTAAGGTCTCACTCCCCCGATTCTTCACCCTGTGCTCTCGCACAATTTCGGGGCTGGGTCGTGTGGCTCTCCCAGCAGGTCCGCTCACCTGCACACCTCCGCCACCATACGTCGCCACCCGAGCTTACCTGCTCCTCACCCTAACCTACCTGGGGAAGGCCCTCTGGCTCCCTTACCCCACTACTGCCCTCTCTGGCGTCAGGCTACCTGGGTCCTCTCCATAGGATCCTCGGACCCCATTGAACTCTAACTCTGAACTGGCTCCCAGAGCCTACCTGTGGCCTCACCTGGCCGACAGACTAACAGTGGCGGAGTGCCCATTTAATCTTTCTTACTAACAGGCCACACGCCCAGCCATTCCATTTCACTCATGCACCAATCAAGCAGTACTCTGCTACTTTCGCACCACAGATGTCAATATCCAACCACAATTTACCTACTCCCTCTACCTACTTTTAAACTACCCTCCCCGGGTACTGGTGAAGGGGGTCCATCCTTCCCCCATTCACTCTTTCGCACCATACACTCCACTCCACGTATTCCACCATACTCGCTCCACACCATTCATTCCAGACCATTTACTCCAGACCATCTATTCCATCCAACCATTCTCACTTGCCACCATGCAGGTCAATCACTCAATGCACAATCACACCTTTCACAATACTCTGCTCAATACGCTTTCACTTCTCCAAACCATTGCCTCTCAATTCCTCATTTCATCCAAAACTTAAAGCTCATACACACAGCATCATTTAAACTTTCTGGTTTTCCCTCTAACTTAGTGCTTCCCTGTCATCCCTTATACTATTGCACATCCCACGTCGTTAACATCCATCTAACCTATTCTACGTCCCCACTACAGGTACAATGTCACTACTTAAATCTCGTGTTACCTATGGTCATTTCTAGATTCCTATCCATAACCTAACCCTCCCGGGCTAGTTTGTACAGCCAATCCCCATAAACTAAAGCGCATTTGCCCCAAGGATACGATGTGAGGGATGGTAGATCTACCATCCCTCTACACCGTATACCATTTGCCATCAATTTCCCTATCACTATCATCCGTCCACTACTCTGAGCCTCTCGGTGCGTCATTACATCATCAAAGCTCGGCTTAGCAAAGCCGAGCAATGAATTTGGGTGGTTTGTCTCCTGTAGGTTGGGTCCGTCCGGCATCGATTCTGGGGAGGGGGTTTGGTCGGGCCAAGACTCCAGGCATCATCTCGGCACAAGGCCTTGTGCTCCCAAGTGCGATGGCCCAGCCTTGCCCAGCCGGAGTGCCGCCACCACAAGGGGGCGATTCTCCGACCCCTTCTCCTTCCCCTCGAACCGGGCCGCCCGCTTTGCCTAACAAAGCGCAGCATCGACCGTACAGGGCGGAGCCCGGCGCGGATCGCGCACGGCGGCTCTTGAGAAACCGCCGCAGCTACGACCTCTGCCGGTCCCCGCAGCACACAAAGCCCGTCACGGACCGAGAGCTCGCGTCAGCTAAACGTCGGCCTAACCGCTGCCCTGGTCAACGTCAATGCTTTACTCGCATGCTCACACCACTCGTTCCATTTCCTACTCACACATCCAGGTGTGCCAACGCCTTTCGTACATCCCACGCATTCCTCTCGCGCATCCATTCTCCTCGCACACTCTGTTATCAAACACTCCTCTGTTACACACCTCGTAACACTCCCGGGTGTGTACTTCTGCATCCACCCACTCAGCGCACACCTACCCATGGATGTGCAATCTTTTGCACACCCACTCACGCGCTCCACAACCACCTCAGGTGTGCATTCTCGCACACTCGCCACAACCAACTCACTCTCCATGTCACTCTCACCCAACCCACTTTCACACTCCGTAACACACTCACTCCTCGGCGCACACTTTTTTCTCACACGCGCGCCATTGCCATTCACACAGCAGACCACGGACCTCCCACAAACGCCCGGGTTACGCCTGAATCCCAAGCGCGCGAAAAATCTTTTCGCGCTAAACACCTTCCCACAAAATCTTTTCGTGCCATATACAGCCCGACTCACCTTGGCGCTTCTTCTTCCTCGCTCCAACACCTGCAAACTTTCATTTTGGTTATTAAGCATGGCATCATGATGTCCCTTGCACATATTCCATTTCTCTCAACCCGCGAGTGCTTTTCTATGCCTGCCGTCTTTCCAATTTCCATTTCCACTATTGGTTCGGTTGATTCCATTTTAATTTCTTTTTCCACTTGAATTAATTCTTTTTCTTTTTCCGCTGCTGCATATGAATTTGCCCTGTCCAATTCGGCGACCGTCGGGTTTTTCACACCCCGAGTCGCGATTTCTATCCCGGTCCACCCGGCTGTGCCTTGCTCAACGTCGCTTCCCCCGTGCTTCTCAAGCCGCGTTACCCCGTTGCATACCCATGTGCCCTTCCCGCTTGACCTGCGGTCTATGTCCTCTCCCATCTTTTTTTATTAACTCCCCTCGGGTATCCATTTTTTTTATCTTGGATGCCCATTTTTCCAAGTAATTCATTTATTTCATTCTTTTGGGCGTCCATTATTTCTCTTTTGGATTGGTTCCCCATCTCTCTCATTTCTGCCATGAATTGCGCCATGAAGGCTTGCATGTCACCCACCCCCTTTAGCGCAGCAGGCGCGGCCCTCGTCGACATGTGCGAGGCGCCGCCATTTTGTGCACCTGCAACCCCTGCTACCGCACCTTCTTCAATCTCCTCCTCCATTACTCCCACTGCCTCCCTGGGGTCCTGGGTTGATTCTCCCCCTTCTTCTACCTCCTCATTTACCCCCACCGGCATCCGTTCACCTTGATTATCCATGGCACGACTTTATTTTGGATTTTAATACAAAAAATTTCGGCCGCTCAAAATTTTGACCAAATTTTTTAAAGATGGTAGAAAATTAGGTTCGGGTCCAATCCCACTCCCAGACACCAATTGTTGCACCCAATAGCACAATTGGTGTCCAAAATTTTGTCTAACAAATTTAGTCCCAGGTTCCAGGTCCCAACTCCTGACTACCAATTGTTGTGGCCAAATGCACAAATGGTGTCCAAAATTTCGTCTAACAAATTTGGTCCCAGGTTCCAAATCCCACTCCTGACACCAATTGTTGTGGATTCGGGGGTCGGCGCTCCCCTTACCAAGAGGGGGTTAATCCCCTTGTCTTTTAAGCTGGCCATCTCCCCGATCCTGGAAACTATAACGCTCCTTTGCAGTCGAGATTGGCCAGGGTGATTGGTCAACGGAGGTCCCAAATACCTGAGTGCCAATCGCTCCACAAAGCAGGGAGATAATTTCTGCTCGGGGCACGGATATGATGGAAATTGCCGAGCGGTTTAGCAATCCGAAGCCCGAGCCATTAGCAAAAAGACTAACCCGATTCTGAGCGGTTCTGATATCGTGCCACAGGTACTCAATTAGGCAAATCACTAAAGCGATTAGATGGAGAGGAAACCAAAAGGTAGGAAGAACAAAGATTTATTAAGTACGTACAAAAACCCGAAGAGGAAATGAAAGGGGAGAATGTACAAGGCGAAGAAGAAGACACAGAGCAAGCTTAACCATACATTCTTAACTTATACCCCAGGACAAACAAACAGACTTACACGGAAGGGTGATGGGTGGGGGAGGAAGGTCCATGCAGGTTGTCCAAGCGAGGGGATCCGCTCTGGTCCAAGCTCCAGGTCCGCGGCGAAGAATGGTAGGCGCCGTCGTGGCGTTTACGCGCGACCGGACCTTACGAATATAGCGGGGGAAACTGGGACGTGTACGTACTACGTCGATCTACGTCGATCTACGTCGATCTCTGTTCGGTCGATCTCTCTCTCTCTCTCTGTCTCTCTCTCTCTCTCTCTCTCTCTCTCTCTCTCTCTCTCTCTCTCTCTCTCTCTCTCTATCTCTCACAGGGCATGCAGTTCATGCAAAAAGGAGTTCCCCAGTACAGTCTTCTCACTCGTACCTTGCGCCTTCCCCCGAGTCTCTGTCTCCTCGCCTCCGTGACTCTCTCCTCCGAAAAAGGCTTGCGCTCGCGCTTATATTACACGCTCGCGATCAAGCCACGGTTCATGGAGACACGCCCATCGGCGAGCTCACCTCAGCCCTGTTGGTTGGCGAGGGCTCCTTGGCTCCACCTCTGACGGCCAGTTGCCAGGGGGCCACGCCTTCTCCCGGCGCTCCGCCCTCCTTCTCCAGCTTGACCGCATGCTTAATGGCGTTTGGAGCGAGGCAGCGAACAACCAAAAGCGAGGAACACTAATTTGAGATAGAGTGGTAAATGTCCAGAATAGGGCCTATGTTATTTGATTAATGCAACGCAGATTCAACTAATGGGAACATGGCCTTACCTAAACACATATTAAGGAAATAACTAAAGGTTTTATGGTGAGCTACATGTTGTAATATGGCCTAACTATGCGTGCGACCTTTGACCTTTACCAAAGAGAATTATTTACAACGAATTTACAAGTGAGGGTTCTAAAAACTGCAACAATATATTTTAAATCGAATTGATATAAATTGAATTTTAAAATCCCATTGACTTGATGTATTTAAGCAGGGAATGCGTTCTTAACAGAAAAAAAAATGAGTGGAAATTTTTCAAAGAGTAAATGAATTAAAACATTATTACAATAAAATCTTACACATAGGGGTCTGGTCACCTTTTTTTCTGTGCAGCACAAGGCTGTGAGTAGACTCATTGACTGAGGATGTGGCAGTGCTGCTGATGCAGTGCCCCTGTAGGTTAGAGCAGGAATTAGTAATTTGGCGTTGATGCCGAGGATGGCTCCCCTACTCTTCGTGAAGGACACCATGAAAGTATCTTTTATGTCCACCAACTAAATCCAGCAGATGTGACAGCCAGTTTAATTAACATCCATATGAGGGACAGCACGCACATTTATTAGTGACCCTGCCTGTGAAACACCAGGATGACAGTTTATAGCTGAGTTGTGATTCAAACAGCTCTGATTCTGCAACTGGACCCGACGGCATCAGCCCACGGGTCCTAAAATCCTGCTCTGCCGCTCTATCTCACCCTCTCTCTGTTCTCTTCACTCTCTCTTTTGCTCAAGGTCAACTGCCATCTGCTTGGAAATCAGCCAACATCACCGCTTTGCACAAAAAAGGTGCAAAAACAGATCCTAGCAACTACAGACCAATCAGCCTTCTCCCAATTATCAGCAAAGTCATGGAATCCATCATTGCTTCGGATATGAAATCTTTCCTCTTCTCCAATGGCTTGATCTCTGATCATCAATTTGGTTTCAGACCAGGTCACTCTACTCTGGACATGCTGCTTCTGCTGTCTCAACAATGGATGGAGGTCCTCAATGCCAAACAGGAAATTAGAGCTGTCTCCCTCGACATATCACGTGCCTTCGATACGGTCTGGCACCCCGCTCTGCTCACCAAACTCTCCTCCTTTGGTATCCATGGAAATCTCCACGCATGGCTGGCGGACTTCCTCTCTGGTCGTCGTGAACGTGTGGCCCTGAATGGGTTTCTCTCATCTCCTCTTCCTGTTCAGGCTGGAGTTCCCCAAGGCAGTGTTCTGGGCCCTGTGCTTTTTCTGGTCTTCATCAATGATCTCTCTGACTCTCTTGAAAATCCTCTCTATCTCTTTGCTGATGACTCCACTCTCTGCCGCTCCAATCCTCTTCCCTCAGATCGGCAATCTGCAGCCTCCTCACTCTCTGAAGACTTGGCCAAATCACAGACTGGTCAAACAAGTGGAACATGTCTTTCAATCCTGACAAATCTCACACTCTTACTATGTCTCTCCGAAAAGACCGACTGGAAAACCCTCCCATCTATTTTCTCAACAATCCTCTCCAAGAAGTTCTGTCGCTCAAGCTTTTGGGTCTCACTATCTGCCATGATCTTTCTTGGGAAAACCACATTTCCAAGCTGGCCTCCAAAGCCAGTCGCCGACTGGGCATCCTCCGTCGTGCGAAGTCCTTCCTCGGCACACCTGAGCTCCTCACCACATACAAGGCTTTCATCCGCAGCTCAATGGAATACTGTTCTCCCCTATGGGCCAGTGCTCCTGCCTCACACCTAGCTCGGCTTCACGCTGTTGAAACCAAAGCTTTCAGAATTATTGGAATCTCCCGCGATGAAGCTATCTCTGAGGGCCTTTCACTCACTCACCGCAGGCAGGTAGGTGGTCTTTCTGTCTTCTACCGACTCCTCTCCGGCCTTGCACCCCCAGCTCTCTCTGTGCTCTGTCCCCCAAATATTCCTACAGGTCGCACAAGATCTGCCAGCAACCCTCTGATGGTTAAACTGCCGAAATCTCGGCTCTCTGCTCACCTTCACTCTTTCATCCCTCTTTTCTCCCGCCTCTGGAACAAACTCCCTCACTCCCTTCAATCCCACTCCTCCCTCCAGGTCTTTAAAACAGCTGTTCACCACCATCTCTTATCTTCCCCCATCCAAAACCTTGATCTTTTCTACCCCCGCTAATTCACCCCAGATCCACCTTGTTTGAAATTCCAACTTCTTTCCTGGAAGTCCTGGCAGTGTCCATATGTTTTATACCTCTCCCACCCCCCCCCCCCCCACCCCTTCCCATGCCTCCCCCCCAAAGCCCTCGCCCTCTCTCAGATCTCTCGATGTCTCCATGTCTCTCGGTCCCTGCTCTCAAATGTTGTGTTTGTGTCCTTCCCCCTCTCTCCCCATCTTGTCTACCGCTCCCGATGTTATATGTTTTATGTGTCGGTTTGTCTTTCTGTGTGATTAATGTTCGCTCTTTCACGAGCCTCGATGTTGTATACAAAAAAAACCAAAAAAAACCGAGGCTAGACAGGTTAGAGCGGGTGTGCGTACTTTTTGGCCAGCCTACCATGGTGTGGAGATGCATGGTGTTGATGATTAGTCAGACAGAGGCTCAGGGTTGTCTGCCCCTTCCTCCATGGCCGACATCTCCACAAGAGAACATGCTGGCTTCTTCTTTGCACTTCTTGGTGTGGAGTTAGTATTTATGTTGTTGAGAATGTTGATGCTGTAGGTTCATCAGCCCGAGGCCTTTCAACCTTCGGAAAAAGCTGAGGAGAGTCTTCTGCACTGCTTTCTTCTTCTTTTTTTCAACAAGCATTGCTGCTTGGAGGGGTGAAAACAACTAACCACATTAAACAGTTTCCAATTCTCTCTCTTAATCTTGTAGTTCCCTTGTCCCGTTGCTTTATTCATTTGAATCCTTCCGTTATGTTAATAATTCTTTTAATGTGATATTTTATAAAATTTATTTTGCCAGCCGCAGGAGCCTTTGTTGTGATCTTGCAGCCGAACTTGTCCGGCTGCTTAATTATATTATCGTTGCAGTCAATGTAATTCGTTGCAATTACACTTTTGGCATGTTCCTTAATCTTTTCTTCACTCTCTTCAATGAGAGTTTACAGTCACGTGAAAAAATAGGGACACCCCATGTAAAGTTTTGACTTTTTCAACATATTTCAACATACAGCTATTTGATCTTCATTTCAACAATATTGATAGATAAAGGTGATATAATACAACAAATATCATGAAACATTTACATTTTGTTGTCCATTGTATAATTTAAATAAACACAAATGCAAATTTCGCATGTGGAATGCAAATTAATCCAGGAATCAGTACATATACCATCAAACGGATACCATTAAACCACAAATTAGTACACATACTGCACCATTGCTTGGCAAACATTAAACAAGGAATGGGTACATATAACATCATGGGACACCATTAAACCAGGAATCCATAAATATACAGCATGGACACACAAATCTTACTATAATTCACCAAATGTCCTTCCGTCTGTCTGTCCGTCTGTCTGTCTGTCCATCCGTTCGAATGTACCGTAAAAACGGCTGAACCGATCTCAACAATGTTTTGGGTGGGTAATCCTGGGATCCGCTGGAGTAAAATAGGCTATACTGTTTGTCCAATTTCAGCTTTGGTCTCCAGCATTCTCAGGTTTGGACTCCCGCATTACGTTATTTTCCCGGGTGCTGCACAAACGGCTGCACCGATCGCTGCACCGATTGGCTGCACCGATCGGTCTCGGTAACCGCGGACAAAGACCTTTTATAAGGACATGGCTTGAATCCCTGCTTGAGAGAATGCCAACCCCTTCCCTGCCATCATGGCCATCTCTCCAACTCACAATCCCACGAGATATGCGGAAAGGACGACCCAAAACCAATTATCTTCTTTTTGATTCGTATATAAACATCATTAAAAGTAAATAATGACCTCGGCCAAAGTTGAAACGATGTGTCTCGACATGAGAGAATTCCACATAGCTATTTGGGCAGTGTATAAGCCAACAGATCGCTGTCTCCATCGATCTTGCCGAGGCCATAACACCTATCGGCTCAAAATCCTTTTAACTGTTGACTTGGTAGTTTTTACAATGAAGGAAACATTAACAATGTTGTTAAAAGTTTATTTGGTGATGAATTTGTGATTGGAGATATGTTGTTTAGAATGAAAAAAGAGATATCGCGTTCAAGTGAATGACGACATGCCGTGATGGTTTCTACTTTCTGAACGTGAACTTCGTGGATCACCATATGAAGATTCGCCACAGACCCACGATCGATGTTTCTGTACGTGAACGTACCCGTTTGTTTGTGAACGGGTACGTTTTTCATGGAAGTCCTTTACGAACTTGCTGTCCATGTCTGATGTGCGACTGAAGGTGCGACAGGAATGTGGAATTTATTGGTTTCATTCTTTAGCATTCGCCGTATATGCATTGCCTGTTTGCTTCTGGCCTCCCACCCGTGCATAGCACAGGTATCTCACTAGTTATTACAATTTAACAGGGACAGCACGAATACACTAATTTTTACAATTTAACATAGACAGGATTAATACACTAATTATTACCATTTAATAAAGACAGGATTAATACACTAATTATTACCATTTCATAAAGACAGCATTAATACAATAATTATTACCATTTAATATAGACAACATTAATACACCAATTATTACCATTTAAAATAGACAGGATTAAATACACTAATTATTATAATTTAACATAGACAGCATTAATACACTAATTATTACCATTTAATATAGACAGGATTAATACACTAATTATTACCATTTAATATAGACAGGATTAATACACGAATTATTACCATTTAATATAGACAGGATTAATACACCAATTATTACCATTTCATATAGACAGGATTAATACACTAATTATTACCATTTAATATAGACAGGATTAATACACTAATTATTACCATTTCATATAGACAGGATTAATACACTAATTATTACCATTTAATATAGACAGGATTAATACACCAATTATTACCATTTAATATAGACAGGATTAATACACTAATTATTACCATTTAATATAGACAGGATTAATACACCAATTATTACCATTTCATATAGACAGGATTAATACACTAATTATTACCATTTAATATAGACAGGATTAATACACTAATGATTACCATTTAATATAGACAGGATTAATACACTAATTATTACCATTTAATATAGACAGGATTAATACACTAATGATTACCATTTAATATAGACAGGATTAATACACTAATTATTACCATTTAATATAGACAGGATTAATACACTAATTATTATCATTTAATATAGACAGCATTAATGCACTAATTATTACCATTTAAAAAAGACAGCATTAATACACTAATTATTACCATTTAATATAGACAGCATTAATGCACTAATTATTACCATTTAATATAGACAGGATTAAATACACTAATTATTATAATTTAACATAGACAGCATTAATACACTAATTATTACCATTTAATATAGACAGTATTAATACACTAATTATTACCATTTAATATAGACGGGATTAATACACTAATTATTACCATTTAATATAGACAGCATTAATACACTAATTATTACCATTTAATATAGACAGGATTAATACACTAACAAGTACACATACATTCAAAGTACACCGCCCCCATGCCAAATAATTAAATATCCTACAGAACGGCATTGCCAGGGCGCCTCCGGCACCCGGCAATACCGCAGTGCAGCTCATAGAGGCTGCATTGGGAGGGAGAGGTGTACACTAATTGATTGATTAATTGTATAATTAAAATCAATAAAAGATTATCACAAAATATTTTCTTAATCAATTGGCTAATACCATAACAAAACCACTCGTGCTTCATCCGAAGATGTATCTTTTAGAAATTTAATCAAATAAGTCATTAATAAAAAATTAAATAATTAATTGATTAATCAATAAGTAATTCATCGATTAATCAATAAATAATGAATCGATTAAATGATTAATTAATTAATCAAAAATATCCTTGATAGCCACATCACTTGGTCACTGTCATGTCCAAATATTAGCTTCCCAGCTCAAAAGGTGCCTGAGATGTTGGCCAAATGAGAAAGAAAATAAATAAATGATTAATAATGAAAATAAATAAATAAGAATCATTAAAAAATTAAATTATCAATCAATTCGGTCACAGAACACATAAACCACCACCATTTCATCAGAATCTGTAACTGGGGAAAAAAATTTTTTTTTAGTAATTCATCGAATAATTAAATAATTAATCGATACATTGATTAATTGATTAATCAATAAATCTAAAATATCCTTGATAGCCACATCACTTGGTCACTCATGTCCAAATATTAGCTTCTGAGCTCAAAAGGTGCCTGAGATATTGGCCAAATGAGAAAGAAGACAAATAAATGATTAATAATGAAAATAAATAAATAATAATCATAAAAAAATTAAATTATTAATCAATTCGGTCAGAGAACACATAAACCACCACCATTTCATCAGAATCTGTGACTTTAAAAAAAAAAAAATTTGGGGTCATTAATCAAATAATTAAATAATTAATCGATTAATTGATTAATTGATTAATTAATAAATCAAAAATAGCCTTTGCAGCCAAATCACCTGGTCATTGGCATGTCCAAATATCAGCTTCCTAACTCAAAAGGTGCCTGAGTTAATGGTCAGAAGAGAAATGAAATTTAATCAATTAAATAAGTACTTAATTAATCGCTAATAATAAAATAACTCATCAATTAATTGATTAATCAAAAAACAAAAAAGACCATTTTTGACAAAGGACTTGCTCACTATTGTGCCGAAATTTCAGCTTCCTCGCTCAAAGGATGGCTGAGATATCGTCCGGACAAACAAACAAACAAACAAACAAACAAACAACCAAACAACCAAGAAAACAAACAACCAGAGTGAAAACTGAGTACTCTCTTTCAGCGTGCGTCACTGCCGAGCCCCCTTCAGTGCCCAGCAATGACGATTTGCAATGCCTGGAGATGGCATAGGAAAGGAGCGGTGTACAATTATTACCATTTGATATAGACAGCATTAATACACTAATTAATACAATTTAACCTGGAAAGCATTAATACACTTTTTATTACCATACAACATGGACAGCAGAAATCTATTAATTATTACCATATAACGTGGACAGCATTAATACACCAATTATTAAAATTTAACATAGACAGCATTAAAACACGATTTATTACAATTTAATACAGATGCACTAATTAATACAATTCAACCTGGAAAGCATTAATACACTAATTATTACCATATAACATGGACAGTAGAAATCTATGAATTATTACCATATAACATCGACAGCATTAATACACCAATTATTAAAATTTAACAGAGACAGCATTAATACACCAATTAATACAATTTAACCTGGAAAGCATTAATACACTAATTATTACCATATAACATGGACAGTAGAAATCTATGAATTATTACCATATAACATGGACAGTAGAAATCTATGAATTATTACCATATAACATCGACAGCATTAATACACCAATTATTAAAATTTAACATAGACAACATTAATACACGAATTATTACAATTTAATATAGATACACTAATTAATACAATTTAACCTGGAAAGCATTAATACGCTAATTATTACCATATAACATGGACAGTAGAAATCTATTAATTATTACCATATAACATGGACAGTAGAAATCTATTAATTATTACCATATAACATGGACAGTAGAAATCTATTAATTATTACCATATAACATGGACAGCATTAATACACCCATTATTAAAATTTAACATAGACAGCATTAATACACGAATTATTACAATTTAATATAGATACACTAATTAATACAATTTAACCTGGAAAGCATTAATACACTAATTATTACCATATAACATGGACAGTAGAAATCTATTAATTATTACCATATAACATGGACAGTAGAAATCTATTAATTATTACCATATAACATGGACAGTAGAAATCTATTAATTATTACCATTTAATAAAGACAGCATTAATACACCAATTATTAAAATTTAATATAGACGGGATTAATACACGAATTATTACAATTTAATATAGACAGGGTTAATACAATTTAACCTGGAAAGCATTAATACACTAATTATTACCATATAACATGGACAGTAGAAATCTATGAATTATTACCATATAACATGGATAGCATTGCAGCAGGAAAGTATACCATGTCATGGACAGCACCAAAGGCTGGAATCAGTTTGTAATAAACTACAAGCTGGAATTGCAGGTTATTCCCCCACAGCTCACACTGTCTATCTTCACTATCTCTGTGCTTCTTCTCCCTAGTTGCCCACTTGGCAGGTCAAAAACGAGCTCATGGCTCGGTTACATCAACCGCACCTGTTCATTTCGCCTGATAATGTATCTGCTCCTTCAACTCATAAACAACCCTCGTTTCGTATTCCAAACAAGGTAGTGCCAAATATGCTTCATATGCTTGTATGTCATGCATACTGAGAGATTACCAGCTGGGTCGTGGTGTGTGTAATTACCCAATGGCTTGTGAGCAGTACCATGCCAACATGAATGCTTGCGTTGGTCCTTCTCCTGAACATTAGGCGTAAACTCTTTTTATAATTTTTTTATTTTTATTTTAAATAAAAGCAACATGTCAGAAGCGATCAGACTGTTGAGTGTGTCGTTCTTGAAACGTTTTTATCAAGAAAGTCTACCAAGAATTCACAAAATTACCTCGGAGCGAGATACTCACAATAGTCCAAAACATGCCAATGTGTGTGTCGTTGGTTGTTATCTCCCCATGCGAGTTTCAGAAGGTGGAATGGAGTCCTCCCAGGTCTTGAAGTATCCACCTCCGTTTCAGTAAGGGATCGTGATTCATGGACCAGTTTGTGAAGTTTTCTTATTCTCAAAGTTTTGTTCTGGGAGCAAATTTGAGGATCGTCATCGAGCCTCGGACAGCTTCCAATTACAGTTCATTTGTCATAATATTCCCAGGGATGATTTTTAAGATCTCTGTTAGGTTCTTTTTTTAATCATTTTCAATGCTGCAATAATCACTGGTGCAATTTCGGCGCTCTTCATCATCCAGGATCTTTTCACTTCATTTTTGAGGGCTCTATTACTATTATAGTACTATTATAGTTTTTGAGGGCTCTATTATCTACTCTATTACTTGGTAATTTTCTTGATTTCTGAGCTGTTTGGGCCAAAATCGCTGGTGACCAACACCTCAAATAGCAATGGTGTCTTTTATTTTATGTAGCTCAGTACTATACCCGGGCGCTATACTTTGATTTCTCTGTTCACGCTTGATGGGATCATTATGTTATACGTGAGTTTTATTGATTCCTTATTTTTAGTGATTGTTTTTGGTTCATGTTCAATGAGTTTTCTGGAACTGGGATATTGAGGCTGTTGCAGATGTGCCACTAGATTACTCTACATACTTTCTGGTTGTACTCTACATCTCTACATATGACTACATATACTCTACATACAAAGGCTGTGCCTTTGGTTTTACAGCTGCTGACATGAGTTTTTTTACATCCTGATAGGAGGTGGCTCGTACTTTCTTCTTTCGACCTTGCAGAACCTACGCTTGTCCGATTGATTCACTTGGTCCTGCCATTTTCTTAAATCCATTGGTGTAGTGTCCTTGGTCTTGGGCATTCATAAATGATTCGTTCTCCATCCCAGTTGAGCTGACTTCCTCTTAGCCATTCCAATGAACCTTCTTTGTCTACTCCCAATCTGTCTAACTCTTTTTTTATACCTTTCTGCTCTTTTATCATTTCCGCAGTTGTCAGTATATACGTATCTGTTGATATTTTGTTTTACTATTTTTTCCTTATTCTTTGCAATTGTTAGGGCTGTACTCGTTGTTTCGGTTTTTTTGTGTGACATCTCCCAATTACATCTGTCTTTGGATTTTTTTTGTTCTGTGGGTTAGCGAATACCTTCTCTGGTTTGTGTTTGCTAACAAATTGCATTCAGTAATCTGTTGCACTTTTCATGTATTTGGCCAATCCTACAGTTGTCATTCTGTGCACTTGGTTGAGCTTGATCAGGCGGCTACCTCCTTCTCATCTCGGCAGGTACATTTTTGGGATGTATTGATTTTTGTAAAACATTTTGTGGATGGTGAGGGGTTTCCTTGTTTTCATATCCAGTTTATTGATTTCCGATTGTGAACAGTTTATTATTATCAGCAACTGTACTAGAATATTGGTATTGCAAGTTGGTTCATAGCTTTGATTTTGTTCCTTGGAGATAGGTATGTTTTCAGAATCAGCCTCATTCTCCACAGGTACAGTCGTGGCCAAAATATTGGCACCCTTGGACTTTTTTCCAAATAATGCACCATTTCTTCCAGAAAATTGTTGAAATAAAAACATATTTTGGTATCCACATGTATATTTCTTTTGTTTGCAGTGGAACAAAACAAAAAAAAAGGTGAAAAGATTACTAAATCTTAGCTTATTCCACACAGAAATCCTAAAATTTCCAAGACAATATTATTGGCACCTTTTGGAAGTTGGTGGAAATAATTAGATTTCAAGCAGGTGATTCTCCTTTACTTTGGAATTGAACTCACATGTGGTGAGTTGCAGGTGCCTGAAATATGCAAATCACTCATTCAACCAGTTTGAATGGAGAAAAGGAGTCATTCTGCTGTTTTGTGTCACTGTGTGTATGTTGCTCCAATAAGCATGGAGAAAATAAAGAAAACCAGAGAATTGTCTGAGGATGTCAGACACAAGATTATAGCCAAGCACGGAGAATCTCAAGGCTACAAGTCCATCTCCAGAGCCATTGAAGCTCCAGAGCCAACACCATTCAATTGACTCCTGGACTCGTGTCAGGCCTCAGAGAACTTGAAATCGGCGTTGGTCTCCCGAGAAAACGCACAAAGTGAGGCGGGAGGAGAAAGCAGAGAAAAATACCGAATGTGATTTCTCTTCGCGACCAGCGACGGCCCGGCCCACATTTTAATAATTCCTGCGAAAAAGTGTCCCCTGTCAACTTCAATAACCTCATCTATCCCTGTAGAACATACACAGCACCAAAACAACACCGTTCTGACCTGTATCTCGCCTTATTCAATGCTCAGTCTGTAAGTAGTCCTGACAAGCGAACCGAAATTACCTCTTTTATTCAAGATAATGATATCGACGTGTTTTTTCTGACCGAAACTTGGCTCCGACCCAGTGGCGACGAAGCGAGATGTGCTGATCTCACCCCACTTGGATACACCCTGCAGTCATTTCCTCGCTCCTCTAGGGGTGGGGGCGTGGCTGTTATTTACAGAGACAACTTCTCTCCCTTTGTCTCCTTCACCACGACTTTTTCATTCGACCATTCATCCTACGAGCTAGCCCATATCACCTTCACTCTGTCAGAAAACACTCTTCATTTCTTCTGCCTCTACCGACCTCCACCTAACCAGAAAAACAAGCTTACTGACTCTATGTTCGTGACCCAGCTTCCTAATCTGTTCGACCACTGCAATACTCTTCCTGGTTTCGTCATGATTCTTGGAGATTTCAACGTCCACTACGACCAACCACAACTTCCTCTCACTTCAAAGATCATTGACCTCCTTTCTACTTTTAGTCTGTCTCAGTCTGTCTCCCAACCTACACACGTTAAAGGACACATCCTGGATTGGTTAGTGCACAGATGCGATGATCAGTTGGTGCAGTCCACGTCAGTGACCTGTGCTATCACGTCGGACCACTTCTGTGTCACCAGCCACCTGAGTATTGCTGTTCCTCGTCTTCAGCCCACCTTCATCACTGCCCGCAACATTCGTGCCATCGAATGTTCCGCCTTTAAAGAGGACCTTCGCACCCGTCTCTCTGGCCATTCCTATGTCACTGCAGAAGACCTCGACTGTTGCCTCCGCACAACGTTGTACTGTCATGCTCCAGCAACACGGCACGCCGTTCCCAGATGCAGGAGTACTCCGTGGTTCAGTGCAGTCAGCGACGAAGTCAGGGCTGCCAAAAAGGAACGACGACGTGCCGAGAGACAGTGGCTGAAGACTGGCCTCACAGTCCATAAACAGTTGTATAACATAGCTAAAAGACTCGTCATAAAAATCATTCTGAAAGCAAAAACGTCATATATTTCTGATCGGATTACTAGGAGCTCCTCCTGCAAGCAACTGTTCAGCATTACCAACCGCCTGTTTGACACCAAAAATAAATCAGTTCTTCCCACTGTATTTCCTCAAAACGAACTACCCCAACGCGTCCTGCATTTCTTTCACAAAAAAATTCAGTCAATAAGAAACAATCTTGACAAGCAGTCACTCCTTTCCTTCGATGATGCTGAACACTGCTTTCACGGACGACCTCTTAGTTCGTTTACTCCTGTTACTGAGGAAATTGTCAAATGTACAATCCTCAAGTCAAACACAAAAACATGTGAGCTGGACCCCTTCCCACCGATTTGTTTATTGAGTGTTTGGACACCCTCTTCCCATTTATTACTGCAGTTATCAATGATTCTCTGACTACGGGTTCATTTCCGCTTCTCTTTAAGCAAGCTCTTGTTAAACCACTTCTTAAAAAGCCCACCCTTGACCTTAACGACATGAAAAGTTACCATCCTATCTCCAACCTGTCTTTCCTGTCAAAGATCACAGAAAGAATTGCGCTATCACAGATGAATGACCATCTAGTTTCAAATAATCTTTTCAATTCTCGCCAGTCAGCATATAGACCAGGCCATAGCACCGAGACCGCTCTCCTAAGAATAACCAATGATCTTCTGACCTCTCTTGACTGTGGTAAGGTTTCTCTTCTTGCTCTTTTGGACTTGTCTGCCGCCTTTGACACGATTGACCATAGTGTCTTAATTCGTCGTCTTGAAATCACATTTGTTATAACTGGTACTCCCCTTTCTTGGCTGATGTCCTATCTTACTGATAGAGTGCAAACAGTTGTTGTCAATGGCCAGAAATCAGCCCCTTCTCCGCTTTCCTTTGGCGTTCCCCATGGCTCAGTCCTGGGACCTATCCTCTTTCTTTTGTACACTCAGCCTCTATTTGATCTTGTTGCCAGACATTCAGTTGATCACCACGCCTTTGCGGACGACAATCAGCTGTACAAAGGAAGCACGATTCAACAAATCGTGCCCACTGTTGAAGTGTTAGAAGGCTGTATTGCCGACGTGAAGGCGTGGATGACCCAAAACAAACTTCAGCTGAACGATGCTAAAACAGAGTCTATGATTGTAAGATCGCACAGATGTCCTCTACAATGTTCACTTCCTACCACTATTCATGTTGGTGAAACCGATGTAAACTTTGTTTCGTCGGCCAAGAACCTTGGTGTGGTTTTCGACTGTAACATGACATTTTCCAAGCAAGTACTTCAAACTTGCAAATCAGCATACTTTCAGCTGCAAAAGATCGCATCCATTCGCCACTTTCTTACTCCTCAAGCTGCTCTAACTCTGGTCTGTGCCCTTGTCCTCTCAAGGCTAGACTATTGTAATTCTTTGTATGCTGGCTGCCCTCAGTTTCTCTTGGATAAGTTACAAAAGGTTCAAAACTCTGCCGCTCGTCTTGTCTGTCAGGCGAAGAAGTCTGACCATGTCACTCGGCTACTTGAATCTTTACACTGGCTGCCTGTCTCTGCTCGTGTGCAATACAAAATTTGCACACTATGTTATAAATCATTGTGTGGAACGGGACCTCACTATCTCTCCGATTTGCTCGCTCTCTATGAACCTCGGCGACGGCTTCGTTCAAGCGACGACTCTATGACCTTAGAGCCGCCGCGCACCAGCACCAAGTCGTTTGGCGAGAAATCCTTTTCCTTTGCTGCACATCTGCTCTGGAATGACTTGCCTTCCTCTGTTCGACATGTTGACTCTCTTCCTGCCTTTAAAACCTCCCTCAAAACCTATCTGTTTCACAAGTCTTTCAAAGTCTAAGTCATGTTTTCCCTTTGGTTTGAGGTGAGACAGAGATCGAGAGTATGTCTGTGTACATGTGCGGGGGAGGGAGGGGAGCAGGAGGGGGAGTACACATCTGTGGGTTTTGAATGGTGAGGGAGAGGAATAGGGCAAAAGTGAAGGTGTGTCTGTGCATGTGTATGTTTGTGTATGTGTGTGCGGTGTGTGTGCGTTCGCATGATAATGTAAAGTGCCATGAGGGTCGTTTACTCTGCTTGATGGGGCTATATAAGACTCCCTTATTATTATTATTATTATTGATGTTCCTATGTGCACTGTATGCAATGTTATCAGGAAGTTTAAGGCCCATGGAACTGTAGCCAACCTCCCTGGACATGGCCGCAAAATAAAACTTGATCGAAGATTGCAGCGAAGGATTGTTCGAATGGTGGAGAAAGCACCTCGATCAACTGCCAAGCAGATTCAAGCTGACCTTCAGACACAAGATATGACAGTTTCAACTCTCACCATCCATCTGTGATGAGAAAGCATAAAAACCACCATTTAGAGGCCATTTTTCCCCGCAAGCAGGGGTTGGCCTTTTTTCGGGAACTGTGGTTGTTGTTGTTTTTCGGTCCCCTTTTTGAAGCAATGTTTTACGGCCGGATGCCCTTCCTGACGCCAACCCTTTTTGCCGCCTTTAACGACAAGCAGGGAATTACCAGTGAACTGGTACTCAATTAGCCGACCTCGGAAGGATGACAGGCTGAGTCAACCCCCCTGGCGTTAATTCAGCGATTGACCGGGATTCGAACCCAGGATCCTAGGATCCTAAGCCAGCACCCTAGCCGCTAGCCCAACACCAGGGTCAAAGTGAAGAGAGAGTAATAAGAAAGTCCGACTGGAGTTTGCCAAAGCACACCTCAACAAGCCAAAATCTTTCTAGGAGAATGTCCTGTAGACAAATGAGATCAAATTAGAGGTTTTTGGCAAAGCACATCATCTCTATGTTTACAGAAAACAAAATGAAGTCTTCAAAGAAAAGAACACCTTCCCTACAGTCAAACATGGAGGAGGTTCAATGATGTTTTGGGGTTGCTGTGCTGCCTCTGGCACTGTGTGCCTTGAATGTGTGCATGGCATCATGAAATCAGGAGATTACCAAGGCATTTTGGAGCACAATGTTCAACCCAGTGTCAGAAAGCTGAGTCTCCGTTGAAGATCATGGGTCTCGAAGCAGGAGAATGACCACAAAGACACTTCAAAAGGCACCCAGGAATGGTTCAAGACAAAACGCTGGGCTGTTCTGAAGTGGCCAGCAATGAGTCCAGCTAAGATGTCAGGGAGAGCATCATTAATAACCTGATTCATGTATGATTGATATGGAGATATTGATTATAGATTGATATTGATATTGTATGATGTGGAGACATGATTTCATGTATCCCTGTCCTTACTCATTAATGAGGTTGCTCAGTGGGTCCAGGTCCAGGCAAAACAGGAGGGGTGAAAGGAAAGCCTTACCTAGAGTGGCTGTATGTCTTGTCTGGGGCGATATCCATTAAAAAAAAATCACCCGACTCTCGGCCAAACAATCCTGGGAAGACAATTGGAAACCACCCAGTTTAACCAACCCTTGCTAAGAAAATGCTTCACCAGCACCAATGCTCTGAAAAGAGAATGGTACATTAAATCAAAAATAACCTTTTGAATGCCCTTCCTATTTAAATAGGCAGTTTGTCTCCCCTCTACCCAATACCCCACCCTCTTGTCCTCTCTCCTCCTTTATTACTGCCTAAAATCTCACCTACACGGTATGTCAAGGAATTGCAACCAAAACATCTCGATTTTGTGGCAGCTTGCTGCTGATTTGTTAAATAATGTAATATCCTGTGCTGTTGTACATCATCAGATTTTCTTGTCACTTCACAAAAACCTTCAATGAGAATGTATCGTCCATTGCCTGATGATCTACAAATGTTTTTTTACATTCAAGGGTTCAGGCTCATTGAAGAGCTACACGACAAAGGGCAACGGGTGTACAGACTACTAAAGGGTATGATGAGGATGGACATACACAAGAAGGAAAGGAGGAATAACACAAAATTGAGGACCAATGGTCCAGAGTAGAATAGAATGGGAAAGAATCCATGAGTGTAGAAGATATCATCGATGTGCATGGGATAGTGATGGGTGGGGCATTTGGAAGACTGAAGTGAGGAGGATGTGGCATCGTACACACGGAGACTATTCTGCAATCAGGAGATTGAGGAGGTGTGCAACCAGCCTGGACTTTTGGAGAATAATCTGATGAGGGTTTCTTGAAGAAGGCATACGACCTAGGGTGGTTTAGGGAGGGAAGAGGTTGGAGAGTACAAGAAGATCACGACCAGATAAGCTTTTATCAAAACCAGAGAGCTTACCAACCTGCCGCCGATGGGAAAGAGGCAAACTTTGGGAATCCACCTCCTGTCTTTTTTTTTTTTTTTTTTTTTTTTGTATACAAGATCGAGGCTCGTGAAAGAGCTAACATTAATCACACAAAAAAGTCAAACCGACACACAAAACACAAAAAAACAAGGGGAGCGGCAGACAAGATGGGAAGAGAGGGGGAAGGGCACAAACACAACATTTGAGAGCAGGGTCATCGGGAGGACTTGGGGGCAGGTAGGAGAGGTAGAAAACATATGAACACTGCAAGGACTCTGGGGTGAATTACCGGGGGTAGAAAAGATCAAGGTTTTGGATGGGGGAAGATAAGAGATGGTGGTGAACAGCTGTTTTAAAGACCTGGAGGGAGGAGTGGGATTGAAGGGAGTGGGGGAGTTTGTTCCAGAGGCGGGAGAAAAGGGGAATGAAAGAGTGAAGGTGAGCAGAGAGCCTAGATTTTGGCAGTTTAACCATAAGAGGGTTGCAGGCAGATCTTGTGCGACCTGAAGGAATATTGGGGGGACAGAGCACAGAGAGAGCTGGGGGTGCAAGGCCGGAGAGGAGTCGGTAGAAGACAGAAAGACCACCAACCTGCCTGCGGTGAGTGAGTGAAAGGCCCTCGGAGTTGACTTCATCGCAGGAGATTCCAATGATTCTGAAAGCTTTCGCCTCAACAGCGTGAAGCCGAGCTAGGTGTGAGGCAGGAGCACCAGCCCAGAGGGGGAACAGTATTCCATTGAGCTGCGGATGAAAGCCTTGTATGTGGTGAGGAGCTCAGGTGTGCCAAGGAAGGACTTCGCACGACGGAGGATGCCCAGTCGGCGACTGGCTTTGGAGGCCAGCTTGGAAATGTGGTTTTCCCAAGAAAGATCATGGCAGATAGTG
Organism: Myxine glutinosa; assembly: GCF_964187855.1. Taxonomy (NCBI): domain Eukaryota; kingdom Metazoa; phylum Chordata; class Myxini; order Myxiniformes; family Myxinidae; genus Myxine; species Myxine glutinosa. The sequence goes on from NC_136265.1 coordinate 146,816,239, forward strand.
AGACCCAAAAGCTTGAGCGACAGAACTTCTTGGAGAGGATTGTTGAGAAAGTAGATGGGAGGGTTTTCCAGTCGGTCCTTTCGGAGAGACATCGTAAGAGTGTAAGATTTGTCAGGATTGAAAGACATGTTCCACTTGTTTGACCAGTCTGTGATTTTGTCCAGGTCTGCAGAGAGTGAGGAGGCTGCAGACTGCCGATCTGAGGGATGAGGAATGGAGCGGCAGATAGTGGAGTCATCAGCAAAGAGATAGAGAGGATTTTCCAGAGAGTCGGAGAGATCATTGATGAAGACCAGAAATAGCACAGGGCCCACAGTCTTGAAACGTAATGTGACCAAGAAAGGCGTGCAAGGTGCATTTTCATTTTCTCTCGAGGTAGCCATGTTGCGTTCTCAATTTGGAGAGCTTTTTATCCACCCCAACTACCCCGTGCTTCTTTCCTTCTTTTTTGTGTACAACGTTGAGACTCGTGGTGGAGCCAGAACATAGAAGGGATGAGAACGTAACATAACAAAAGGAACAGTAGAAAGAGATGGGGGGAACACACCATCAGTAGGGTTGAGGGACAAAATAGAGGGAGACTTGGAGAGATAAGGGATGGATACAGAAGCAAACTCTCAGAGAGAAAAGTTTGGAAGTTTGGAAAGAAGAGGGCTTGGGGAAGGTTAATGGAGGTAGAAAGGATAATGGTTTTGGATGGAGGATGATCTCAGATGGTGGTGTACAGGTGTCTTGAAGACCTAGAGGGAAAAATTATATTGACGAGAAAGTGGAAGTGCCTCTTTTGTCACGTCTGTGGAATGAACAAAAGAGTGGAGGCGAGTAGTGATTCTGGAAGTTTCATTAGAATGGGGTTGATGGTGGACCACGTGTGCCCTGCAGAAACCTGGGGGTGGGACAAAGCATGGAAAGAGCAGAAAGGAGGTGGTAGGGTCAAAGGGAAAAACCAAATGCTGCATTGGAGTCATCATAAAAGGTGACGTAAAGAGCAAAGATGGAGTCATGAGGAGGAACCTGGATAGGATTTAGGTTTCAGCCGCCATTCCTCAACCCTCAAACCCATCCAGGCACAGTCAAGTGAGCTTTACAGAAAACTTTATGCAATAATTCACTTCTCCTTAGACAGATAGATTAAGAGAGAAATAAAGAGTAAAAGACATAAAATAAAAATAAAAAGCAAGAATTAGAATGAATAAACGGAAATGTGAAAAAAGCAGAAAGTGCGAAAGGAACAAAGAACAAAGATGTCGGGAAGAACCCAGATAGATAGATTTCAAGTCACAAGAACCTAATGAATGTCGCCGGGTTAGCGGGAAAATCCTTTCTTCATTAAAATTGATAACGAGCTTAAAATCGGTGGAAAACGAGCGCAGAAATGTCCTTTGGAAAGCGATTTATGAATTAATTGGCAATTTTTCAACGTCAACAAAGAAACGCTCTGGTGGTCGAACATCCTCGAATCGTGATATGATCTTTGGAGGAACATTTGGTAGATAGGATAACAAATGGCTCCAAATGTATTTACTATTAATACTATTTAATACCAAATGACTATTTATCCTCCCAATCCTCCACCACTCCTCCCTTCTTCTTCCCAGGGATTTTGCTGATTAACACCAAGATAGCCCAGTTGAGCGTTATTCTTGGTGGGTAAACTCAGGACCTGTCTACAGACCAATGGTAGATATCCAAGGGTGTGAGCAGTTACAATTATCCCGTCCTCCGCGCAACGTGAGATGGGGTTTCGCAATAACTTCTGTGTGTATGTGTGGGTGTGTTTGTGTGTATGTGTATGTGTATGTGTATGTGTGGGTGTGTTTATGTGTATGTGTATGTGTATGTGTATGTGTATGTGTATGTGTGGGTGTGGGTGTGTTTGTGTGTATGTGTATGTGTATGTGTATGTGTATGTGTATGTGCATGTGTGTGTGTGTGTGTGTGTGTGTGTGTGTGTGTGCAAGTGTGTTTGTGTGTGTGTGTGTGTGTGTGTGTGTGTGTTTGTGTGTGTGTGTGTGTGTGTATGTGTGTGCGCGTAGGTGCATGTATGTATGTGTGTGTGTGTGTGTGTGTGTGTGCATGTGTGTGTGTGTGTGTGTGTGTGTGTGTGTGTGTGTGTGTGTGTGTGTGTGTGTGTGTGTGTGTGCATGTGTGTGTGTGTGTGTGTGTGTGCCATAAGTTTTTCGCCATTCAAGCTTTGTCATCAATTTTTTAACAAAGATTTATGATGAGAATATGGAGAAGACAAATTAATAATTTGGTCAAAAGGTCAAAGGTCAACGTCACAAAATCGTAAATTTTCATCCAATTTTTTTTTTGTATACAAGATCGAGCGAGGCTCGTGTCAGAGCATCAATCACAAAAAAAAAAAACGACACATAAAACATACAATAAAGGGCGCGGGAGACAAGATGGGGAGAGAGAGGGAAGCACACAAGTACAACAGCAGAGAACAGGGACATCGGGAGATCTGTGGGAGGGAGAGAGCTTGGGGGGAGGAGGTATGGGAAGGGAATTGGGTGGGAGAGGTAAAAACACATGGACATAGCTAGGACTTCCAGGAAAGAAGTCGGAATTTCAAAAAAGTGGATCAGGGGGTGAATTGACAGAGGTAGAAAAGATCAAGGTTTTTGGCTGGGGGAAGATAAGAGATGGTGGTGAACAGCTGTTTTAAAGACATGGAGGGAGGAGTGGGATTGAATAGAGTGACTTTGTTCTGAGTGAGTGAGGGAGTGAGAGAGTGAGGGAGATTGAATAGACCTGGAATTTGCATATTGAGTCACTGTATTGGTTCACCAATCAAAAGCTAGAAGCTGATTGTTTCTTTAGATCAAAAGGTCAAAGGTCAAGGTCACATAAAATTGTCAATTTTCATCCGATTGACTTGAAATTTGAACAGCGTTTACATATTGGGTCACTGAAGCCTATTGCTTTTGGGGTCAAAAGGTCATGGTCGCCTAATTTCGTCAATTCTTCGTATTTTTACCTCCACCAACGAAGGTGGATGCGAGGGTGGGTATGTTTTCACCCCCTGTCTGTTTGTTTGCTTGTGAACGGAATATCTCAAATTTCTTCTTTTTTTTTGGAAAGATTTTAGTTTGGGTCCGAATCCAGATCCGGCCTATCAATGGGACACAAAGCGTAGAATGTTCAGCCTGGCGGAGGTATGCTTTTTTCCCGAGTGCTTTTCTAGTTTTCTTCGGTACCGTGTAGAATCAACAAACCGGCTCTACCAACCGCTAAGCACGGCAGGCTTTCTCCTTTATAAAATCAAGCACTGCCATTTACACCTGTATGGAAATATTCCAAGCACTGCCATTTACACCTGTATGGAACTATTCCAAGCACTGCCATTTACACCTGTACGGTAACACAGCACGCACTGTCATTTACACCTGCACGGTAACACAGCACGCACTGCCATTTACACCTGCACGGTGCAAAGGCCAGTGTCATACATACCTGTACACCAGACATACCAGCACGTTATTAGCAGTGAGATCTTGGTCTCCATGATCACACTCGACCATTTCAGACATTGACACCGTGCTGAAAGAACAAATGTAATTATCTTCTGCTAAGCACGAAATGAGCGCACGTCAGCCATGACGGAGATGGTGCTGGAAATGGCATGTCGAATAGCGAGATTGCAAGAACCTTATTAGGATCTTCTCTTTAAAAAGCGTTTGAAAGTTATTTGTTCAAAATCAACTTTAAGGGGAAAATAGCTCGGCTGGTTCGTTTAGTGTGCTCAACATTTAACTACATTCTGTGAGTCCGTGTTTGACCCCCGACAATTTTTCTTTTTTAAAGCCAACGTTTTTTGGATTATTGTGAGTATCTCGGTCCAAAACTATTTAAACTAGAAAGCATCTGAAAATGCAAAGCCCATCCGCGTCCGTTTGTATTCAGATGCAAATTCTTAAAATTTCAGGTAAATTGGAAGAACATTGATGATTTTATGCAACCTTGACCTTTGACCTTTTCATCTAAAAACAACAACAATGGACCCCTATCTTTTGATTGGTAAAACAATTCAGTGACCCAATATGCAGATTCTTTAAATTTCAGGTCAATTGGAAGAGCATTGATGCTTTTATGCAACCTTGACCTTTGACCTTTTGATCTATTAAAAAAAACAATGGAATCCTATCTTTTGATTGGTAAACCAATTCAGTGACCCAATATGCAAATTCTTAAAATTTCAGGTCAATTGGAAGAACATTGATGATTTTATGCAACCTTGACCTTCGACCTTTTCATCTAAAAAAAAAACAATGGACCCCTATCTTTTGATTGGTAAACCAATTCAGTGACCCAATATGCGGATTCTTAAAATTTCAGGTCAATTGGAAGAGCATTGATGCTTTTATGCAACCTTGACCTTTGACCTTTTGATCTATAAAAAAAACAATGGAATCCTATCTTTTGATTGGTAAACCAATTCAGTGACCCAATATGCAAATTCTTAAAATTTCAGGTCAATTGGAAGAACATTGATGATTTTATGCAACCTTGACCTTCGACCTTTTCATCTAAAAAAAAAACAATGGACCCCTATCTTTTGATTGGTAAACCAATTCAGTGACCCAATATGCAGATTCTTAAAATTTCAGGTCAATTGGAAGAGCATTGATGCTTTTATGCAACCTTGACCTTTGACCTTTTGATCTAAAAAAAAAAACAATGGACTCCTATCTTTTGATTGGTAAACCAATTCAGTGACCCAATATGCAAATTCTTAAAATTTCAGGTCAATTGGAAGAGCATTGATGCTTTTATGCAACCTTGACCTTTGACCTTTTGATCTGAAACCTTTTGACCTTTTGATCTTTTGATCTGACCCAATATGCAAATTCTTAACATTTCAGGTCAATCGGATGAAAATTCAAAATTGTATGTGATGCTGACCATAATTCATTCATCATTAATTTTGACGTTTTGACCAAATTATTAATTTGCCTTCTCCATATTCTAATAATGTAGCTTTGTTGAAAATTTGATGACAAAACTGAAATGGTCAATTGAAATTTCAGGTCAATTGGAGGAAAATTTCTGATTTTATGTGATGCTGACCTTTAACCTTTTGACGTTCAAACCAAATTATTAATTTTCCTTCTCCGTACTATCATAATAAAACTTTGGTGAAATTTTAATGAAAATAGCTCAAATGGGGAAAACGTTATGGCCTGGACCACGCACGCATGCACACACACACACACACACACACACACACACACACACACACACACACACACACACACACACACACACACACACACACGTGCACACGCAGACACACATGCAGACACACACAGAAACACACACATACAAACACACATGCAGACACACACAGACACGCACACAGACACACAAACACACACACACACAGACACACATACACAGACACATGCACAGACACAGAGTCACACACACACAAACACACATACAGTCACACCCACCCACCCGCACAAACACACGCAGACGCACACAGACACACAAACACACAAGCAGACACACACACACAGACACACACACAGACATACACACACAGACACACACACAGACACACACACACAGACACACAGAGCAATGATTACAAAACCCCTTCTCTTGCTGCGCAGGGACTTGCTCACTGGACCAGCACTCGGTAGAGAGCACATACCTCCGCCAGGCTGAACAGTTTACGTTTTGTATGCTACTGATAGGCCGGATCTGGATTCGGACCTGAACCAAAATCTAATCGTCTGGTTCTTGTCACCTAACCAACTCGTCCACCTAGTTTCGTCCCAATCCGTCCACAACCTTTTGAGAGATCATGCTCAAACAGACAGACAGCGAAGTAGGGGTAAATACATAACCTCCATGCTCCATCCACCTTCGGTAGCGGAGGTACCAACCCACGGATATCAAACTGAAATTACCCATAAAAATGAAGTTACCAATAAATCTTGTCTGAGCAAAGATTTCTACATCTAAAAAAAAAAAGATTAAACAAAGTGTTCGCATTGTCTCTTTTGGTCCCGCGGACATGAGTTCAGGGACATACGCAAACGAAGCATCCTCAACACTCGCAAATCAGAATGATTGTTCACTAATTAGTGTTATGGCTTCGCTCACCGTCTCACAAGATCCACGCAATCCCCGAATGCTTTGTACCCACAAACAAACATGGCAGGGGCGGCATAAACAACAAGCTTTTCATCAGAGGACCAGCTGGGTTAAAGGCACTGTGAAATAGCAAAGCACTCTGCATGAATGGTTCTCGGATCCCAGATATTATTTCAATCATACATAGACCTTCAGAGTACTGTGCACACCTGTGACCACTCTGAGGAAATCTCTCCCCCCCAGAAACCCCCACGCCCCCCATTGCCCCGACACCGTTTTGCTACCTGACCCATGTCTCGCTCCGATCGCCACTGTCGCGTTAAGGCCAATTATATAATACTAGCTGCAACGAAAGCCAAGGTAAAATACCATGATAGGAAAATGTAAAACATAGAGGTAATACCCCTGGTGCTCACCTGGTAGAATACACAGTATACTGCACTGACTATGGGTATTTTAAACCAATTTCAATGGTTGCTAGAAGACAGCGCAGCTTGTAGAATCATACTAACATAATCATAAGACTTTAAACAAACAAAGAAAAAAATACCTATTTTGGGGGGCAATCCCTCTTCCCCCAACCCCATATATCTCTTAAGACATCAATTTTTCTAATGCTGTGAACAAACTTTGGTACATCACGGGTGGTGAAGGTTGTGCTGAAGTTTCATCAAAATTGTGTGTATAGTTTCTGAGTAGAAACCAAATATCTATTTTGGGGGGGTCAAACCTGGACCCACATTTACCCCCCGTAGACCCCCAAAGAGGCACATTTTTTTAAATGCCGTGAACAAACTTCGGTACATCACGGGTGACGAAGGTTGTGGTCAAGTTTCATCGAAATAGTGTTTGTAGTTTCAGAGGAAAAAGCAAATTCCTATTTTGGGGGATAAAACCTGGATCAACTTTGACCCCAGTAAACCCCCTTAAACCCCGATTTTCTTTAATGCCGTGAACAAACGTTAGTCACAACGCAACAGATATAATTTGTGCCAAGTTTCGTCGCAATCCCATAAACGGTTTCGGAGAAGTTGCAAGTGTTTACGGACAGACTGACGGATGGACGACGCGGCATCGCATAAACTCCCCTGAACTTCGTTCCAGGTGAGCAAAAAATGTCGCTTTTTATTCCTTGACCTGAACGAAAGAGCTGAAAAAATTTATAAATCACATTTCTTAACAACAAATATATCACAGCACATCCTCGGTTCATATTAATTTCCCTACCCATGGAGGGCAGAGACCCCCTTTTCACCCCCACTCCACCCCCTACCATACCCTTCATCCCATCCCAGACCCCCATGCCCCAATCTGCCCCACCCCCACCTCCTCCAAGGAGTATTTCTGTGTTTCAGGATGGGGCAGACAGACAGCCAAACAGACAGAGAGCATTAGCCTATTATATATACGTATATATACTCGTGGGGTCACCCGTGGTAATCCCAAGGCATGGACGTGTGTGACATTTGGACCTATTGAGTTCGATGCTGCACCTGCACATTCAGTTTTACAAAATGGTTAATGGCAATTTATCAGATCCACAAATGATGTAATCTACACAATTTATTTACTTCTGATAACATGTGAATGCATATGCGTGCACATGGGAAATACAGTTTGAATTGTGTCATTAAATGTCATGTAAAATGTGACTTCAACAGCTCAAATCCTCTCCCTCCCCACCCCCATCCCTCACACATCGCATATACGGGGGAGAGTGGGTCACACACACGGGGGAGAGTGGGGCACACACATGGGGGAGAGTGGGTCACACACACGGAGGAGAGTGGGTCACACACATGGGGGAGAGTGGGTCACACACACAGGGGAGAGTGGGTCACACACACGGGGGAGAGTGGGTCACACACACGGGGGAGAGTGGGTCACGCACGGGGGAGAGTGGGGGTCACTTTACTCCTCTCCCCTCATTCCTTTCCAACTCCTCCTCACCCCTCGCCCCTCCCCAGTCTCCTCTCCCTCCCTCACTCCGGCAGTTGTTCCAATCGAGAAGGTACGGCAAATATTAGAGGTAATTGAACTTTTCTCTTGGAGCAACACAGTGTAAATCCGCGCCTTGTCCTGTTCATTAATTAGTGAAATGTTTCACAGAACAGTACACGCATGGTGACGTCATTGGACTCGCACCGCAATGATGATCTTAAATTAAATTAAATTCAATATTGAATTCAATATGAATTATGAATTATGAATTATGAATTATGAATTCAATATGAATTGAATTGAATTGAATTGAAGATCATCATTGCAGTGCGAGTCCAATGACGTCACCATGCGTGTACTGTTCTGCGAAACATTTCACTAATGAATGAACAGGACAAGGGGTGGATTTACATCTTGGGAGTTTGGCAATATTCAATCTTCAACATTTGAGCTTGAATTGGCATCTTTAACAATATTATCCAATACTTCATCTGGATTCATTATAGCTGCTCTTGTATATGTTTACTGAGCACACATTACCTTCCAATGTCTTTGTTGCTCAGCATCCCGTGCAAGTCTGTGTTAACATTCATTGGTGGTCTCGTTCTGTTCCCTCATTATTTTATTCATTTTGGAGATAGCATTCACAAACGCGAGTGGTGACACGTAAACGATGATTCGCCCCCCCCCCCCCCCTTTCTCCCCATTTGCAGAGTACCTAATTGCAACTTTTTATTGTGACTACGTCTAAAGAATGAAACATTCCGACTATATATAGAAGACAGCTCAAATGGAAAAATCCCTGGGAAAAGAGTCTTTTTGGCGGTGTATAAAAACATTACATTACACCTTTTTGTCTTGCAAAAAGCAAAGTTACTCTTTTCGTTACAGCATACAATATACGTTACAGCATATAATATGACATTTTTTAAATTAAAGATTTCAAATAAACTTCTTTAAAGTGTACGTGCACATATCTTATAAAATAAGAACGAAAAAATATCTGTCCGGAATTTCCTGTCTGTGGCGATACGTGATCGAAGCTCTGCCCCTCTCCCCACATTGTTGACTTTTTATTGTGACTACGTCGAAATTAAATATTTCATCGTGACGACTGTCATCAAATGGAAAATCCGCCCTAATTTTTTATATATATCTCGGCATTTTCCTGGTCATTTTAGGCAGTGTATGATGTATCGTGCTGCAAATTTCTAAAATGTCTCAGCAATTTTCCGTGTGTGCATGAATTTTCTCAATTATTGCTGAAACCGAATCTAAAACCATCGATAAAAATGAAATCAGATGGTGAATTCGAGTCGAGATAAAGTGGTGAGAGAGTCTCAATGGTCTTCATGTTATAGGCCTTTGAAAATGCATTTTGTTCTATAAACTGTAACTTTCATCGAATTTTATTTCCGTTTTTTTTCAACCGAGTCTACAACCATGTTAGCGACTGTGAAAAATGAAATGAGATGTCGAATTAAAGTTGAAATAAAACTGTGAGAGAGAGCAAGACACCATGGGCCTAACAAAAGAGGCCTCAAAGCTATGCGTGTAAACAAAATGGTGGATATTTGATTTTGAAGCCCCTCCCAGACCAGGTGTAGCCACTCCCCCGGACAGACGTTTCACAGACAGACAGAATCAGCTATGGAGAATATTATATATATATATATATATATATATATATATATATATATATATATATATATATATATATATATATATATATATATATATATATATATATATATAAATAAATAAATATATATATTTATATATATATATATATATATATATATATATATATATATATATATATATATATATATATTGTTGTGGTTTTTAGAACCCTCCACTTGATAAATTTTTGTAAATGTTCCCTTATAAATAATCCCCTGTAAATACTCCCATTTTTGGTGTAAAGGTCAAAGGTCGCACCCTAGTTAGGCCATATTGCAGCACGTAGGACACCCTAGAAACCTTTCAGTTATTTCATTAATATGTGTTTCAGGTAAGGATCTGTTTCCAATAGTTGAATCTGCGTTGTATTAATCAAATAACCTAGCCCCCTTCACAAATTCCCATTCCATTCATATTGCGGCGTAAACTGCCCTCCACAGCATATTGCGCTACTCTGCCAGCCGCAGCAAGACGCCATTACGCACGCGGTCAGAGTTGGAGAAGAAGGGAGGAGAGGCCAGGAACTTAGGCGTGGCCCCATCAACGCGTCACGAGGGAGGTACCAATGAACCCTCGTGACCAATCCGGGCCGAGGAGTGTTCACCAGTAGGCGGAGCGAAGCGGACGCGGCTTGATAAACGAGGCTTGTGATAAAAGCGCGAGCGCAAAGCCCTTTCACGCAGATGCGGGGGAGATCGGCAGATGCGAGGAGAGAAGATCTGCAAACTTGAGAGAACAGCGCAGATGCGGCGAATGATAAGAACATTGCGCGGGGGATCGCTTGGGACGATCGTGTGATACGAACTACCGTTGGTTTTGAGAGCGTTCAGCAAGCTATACGTACGCAGATTCCAGCCCCTCGCATATGTAAGGCTCGGTCGCACGCCAACGGGACGCGAAGCTGCCTGCCGTTCTTCGCCCGCGGACCCGGAGCCTGGACCATCCCCTCGCCTGGAACCATCTGCCTGGACCTTCTTCCCCTACCAGCTACCATTCTGTGTGAGTCTGTCTGTTTGTCCTGGGGTCGTGATAAGTTAAGACTGTTTAGATAAGCTTGCCCTATGTCCTTTTATTTCCTCCTCCTTGTATATTCCCTTCTTTCGTTTCCTCTTGTAGTTAGTTAATAAACCATATTTGTTCTTCCTTCACCCTTCTTATTCTTTGGTTCCTCTCATCCGATCGCTTGTGTCCTGTCCCCAATTGAATATCGGTGGCACGATATAGGAACCGCCAAAATCGGGTTTAATCCTTTTGTTAACGGCTCGGATCGTGGATTGCTAAACTGCTCGGCAATTACCATCACATCCGCGGTTCGAGCAGGGACTCAGCTCCCTGCTTTGTGGAGAGATTGGTGAAGGTATTTGGGAAACCTTTGACCAATCACCCTGGCCAATCTCATCCCGCAAAGGAGCGGGATAGTTCCAGGACCGGAGATGGCAGCTTAACAAGACAAGGGGATTAACCCCCCCCCCCCTGGCTAACGGGATTGCCGTACTCTGAGATCCGTAACAATTGGTGTCAGGGAGTGGGATTGGACCCGAACCAAATTTTTATATAATCTAAAAAATTTGGTCGAAATTACGAGCGGCCGAAATTTATTATTTCACATCCAAATTATAATCGTGCCATGGATGATCAAGGCGGTCGGATGCCAGTGGGGGATATAGAAGAGGGGGTAGAGTCGACCCAGGACCCCAGGGATGAGATGGGGTAGATAGAGGAGGAGGTTGAAGAAGGTGCGGTAGAGGGGGTTGCAGGCGCACAAGATGGCGGCGCCTCACACGTGGTCGTGGCAGCACAAGATGGCGGTGCCTCGCACGTGGCCACGGGAGCCGCGCCCGCTGCACAAATCGGGGGAATGAATATGCAGGACCTCATTGCGCAGCTCCAGGCAGCCGTACAAATGGGGTTGGGAAACCAAATTGAGCAGATGGGAAACCAAATTGGAGGATTGAGAAATTATATGGGAAACCAAATTGGGGGATTAAGAGACAGGTTAAGTAATTTGGAAGATAGAATGGGGGAGCGATTAGAAAACCAAATTGGGGAATTGAGAAATGAGATGGGAAGTCAAATTGGGGAATTGGGAAGCCAAATTGGGGAAATGAAGGACGGGTTAACGGGATTGGAAAACAGAATGGCCGCCCAGGAGAACCAAATGGAAGGGATGAAGAACAGGTTGGCGGGGTTAGAAGTCAAGATGGGAGGCAAATTGAGGGAAATGGAGGAGCAATCCGCCCGGGAAATCAAACAAATGGGGGAGCAGATAGAGGAGGTAAAAATCGGGCTAGAAACCAAATTGGACACCCACAAGGGGGAGCTGGAACAGATGAGGGCGGCATCCACCAAGGAAATAGGAGAGATGGGGGAGGATATAAGGCGCGGGGTGAGCGAAGAGGTCGGAGGAGTACGCAATGAGGTGAAAGAGTCTGAGGAGCGCATGGAGAGAGAGGTGAGAAAGAGTATGGCGAGGTTACAAGGGGGTATAGAGGAGTTGAAGCTAGGAGTAGTGCAGCTGACAGTGGGACAAAAGGAGTTAGGGGAGCAGGTGGAAAAGAACACAGCCGTAATAGGGGGGCTGAAAGCGACACAGAAGGAGATAAAGAAAGAACTAATAGTGACGAAGAAAGAATGTCAGACGGTACACGAGGGACTGACGAAGAGGTTAAAGAAGGTGGTAGAGACAATGGAGATGAAAGATCGAGAAGTGAGGAAGCACATGGAGATGACCAAGGTAGCATTAGAGGAAGAAATTGAAGGGGCGCACCGGGAAATAAACGAGGTGAAACAAAAATTAGAGGAAGTGGAAGAGGGGGTAAGTGAAATTAAGAAGAGACGGAGGGAGACTAAGAAAGAAATAAAAGAGGAGGTGATGGAATTGGTGCAAGGTCTGTGCTCAAATTGTGATGATGTACTTGCTAACCAGATAAAGAGTTTGCAGGTGGCGGAGGGTGGGAGTGGAACGATGAGTGATACGGAGAGTGAGATGGATGGAGAGAGTGTGCAAGAACGCACACCTGAGTTGGTTGTGGCGTGTGTGCTGGAGGGCACATCGGAGCGCGTGAGTGGGTAAGTGCAAGAGTGCATGCCCGTGGTGGTTATGGAGTACGTAACGGGGGAGAGTGCACGCGAGAGGTGTGGAACGGAGTGTGTGATGATAGAGTGTGCGAGGAGAATGGGTGCGCGAGAGTGTGCGGTGAGCGTTATGAGTAGACCTGAGTATGGAGCGAAAAAGAATGCACGAGCGAGTACAGTGGTAGAATGCGTGGGATGTACGAGAGGCGTTGGAGTGCCGGGTTTGAAGAGTGTAAAAGGGGTCGCGTATGCATGTGAGCATGCGAGTAAAGCATCGACGTTGACCGGGGCAGCGTTAAGGCCGACGTTTAGCCGACGCGAGCTCCCGGTCCGTGCCGGGCGGTGTGTGCTGTGGGAGCCGGCGGGGATCGGTGTCGCGTCGCGCCTCTTCGGAGCGCCGTGCGCGATCCACGCTGGGCCCCACCCTGCACGGTCGAGTCCGCGCTTTGCCAGGCAAAGCGGGCGGCCCGGTTTGAGAGGAAGGAGGAGGGGTCGGAGCGGCGCCCCCTTGTGGTGGTGGCGCTCCACCCGGGCAAGGCTAGGCCATCGCGCTTGGGAGCGCAAGGCCCCGTGCCAGGATGGTGCTTGGAGCCTTGGCCCGAGCAAACCTCCTCCCCTGAACAGAATGCCGGACGGACCCAATAGCAGGAGACCAAACCACCCGTATTCATCGCTCGGCTTTTCGAAGCCGAGCTTTGAAAATGTAATGACGTACCGAGAGGCTCGAGATAGTGGACTGGATAGCGATAGTAATGGCGATAGTGATGGCGAATGGTAGCTTTACCATTCACCTCACATTCTTGGGGGCAAAGGAGCAATAGGATTTATGGGGTATGGCTGTGAAAACTAGCCCGGGAGGGTTCGGTTATAATGTTAGGATTTAGAAATGACCATAGGTAACTGTAGATTTAAGTAGCGACATCATACCGGTAGAGGGGACGTAGAGTAGGGTAGACGGGTTGATAATGACGTGGGATGTGCATAGAATAAGGGATGACTGGGGGAAGCACTAAGTTAGAGGGAAAACCAGGTAGATCAGATGATGCAGTGTGTGTGTAGGAAGTGCTTGAGCAGAGTATTGTGAAAGGTGTGATTGTGCGTTGTATTGAATGAATGCGCCTGGAGGAAAAGGAGGGTGCAAGTGCCACCAGGTGTGCAAGTGCCATCAGGTGTGTGGGCACCAATTGTGCAAGTGAAGTACATGCGAGTGAAGAATGGTTATATGGAATGAATGGTATGGAATACATGGAGTATGGAATGGATGGTGTGGAGTGAGTAGTGTGGAATATGTGGAGTGGAGTGGTTGGTGCGAAAGGAGTGGATGGGGAAGATGGACCCCTTCACGAATACCGGGGAGGGTAGCTTAAAAGTAGGTAGAGGGAGTAGGTAAATTGTGGTTGGATATTGGCATCTGTGGTGCGAGTAGTAGCACAGAAGTGTTGTGTTGGGTGCATTCGTGGAGTCAATTGGCTGGGCGTGTGGCCTGTTAGTGAGAAAGATTAAATGGGCACTCCGCCACTGTTAGTATGTCGGCCAGGTGAGGCCGCAGGTAGGCTCTGGGATCCGGTAGAGTTGTTCAATGGGGCCCGAGGATCCGGAGGACGGACCCGGGTAGCCCGACGCCAGAGAGGGCAGTAGGGGGTGAGAGCGCTAGAGGGCCTTCCCCAGGTAGGTTAGGGTAAGGAGCAGGTAAGCTCGGGAGACAACTGCAGTGGCGGAGGTGTGCAGGTGAGCGGACCTGCTGGGAGCGCCACACGACCCAGCCCGGAAATTGTGCGAGGGCACAGGGAGTAGAATCGGGGGAGTGAGACCCCAAATTGGTGAGCACCACAGTTTGGTCAATGGGAGTTCGGTTTTTAGAACCACATAGTGTAAAATGGCCAATGGTTTGGCAGGGAAAGACCCCGCGTAGAGTAAAAGTGTTAATGTCATTTAGAGTATAGTTAGGAGAAAGCCTCTTCGCACCATCCGCATCCACTCACCAGGCGACAGGACTCCACACCACCGTTTTTTTTGTGCAAATGTCTTGTATGTAAGACGCATCATGACGTGGGGGTGACATTGTGCTTGTGTTCCATCTCTTTCTCCTTATGAGGGATTGGTGATAAATTGATTGATGGCAAATTTGGTTAGAGGGATTGTTGACGAATTTGGATGAGGGGAGATATGGGGAAGACAGGACGTAGAGACGAATTGTAAATTGTGTAAACTAGGGCATGCCCGTACTATATATATATCTAAAAGTATATCCCCCCCCCTCTATTTACATGCAATGGTTTGGTCCAAAGCGAACGACTTGCGAGTACGGTGACAATCCCCCCCCTCTATTTACATGAAATGGTTTGGTCCAAAGCGAACGGCTTGCGAGTACGGTGACAATCCCCCCCCCCCCCCCCCCCTCTATTTACATGAAATGGTTTGGTCCAAAGCGAACGGCTTGCGAGTACGGTGACAATCCCCCCCCTCTATTTACATGAAATGGTTTGGTCCAAAGCTAACGGCTTGCGGAGTTTGGTAAAGAATAAAAGAAATCGCCATCGCGTGCACAAACGCGCAGGAAAGCGAATGAATCGCAAATTAGTTTTAATTAGTTTTAAAACATAGTTTAACGCCCGAGTGAGTTTAACGCAATCGCAAATCGCATCGCAAAGCGAAAGAATCGCAAATTAGTTTTAATTAGTTTTAAAACATAGTTTAACGCCAACATAGCGCCAACATAGTTTGCCGACGGGAAATAAATGAATACGCTCTCAAATGTGCCGTCCGAGGCAGAGTCTGTTCGCCACGTTCGGCACACGTGATAGCTCGCTGCTCTCTGATTGGTTGAATCGTTTTTTGGACATAGCTCGGTAACTACTTCTCCGATTAATATGAAACCTTGAAAAGGCACATCCTCGGGTCCCCAGCAATATACCTGGCAAGTTTCAAGTATATCGGACCGGTAGTTGTCGAGAAACAGCGGTCACAGACAAACATACAAACATACATACAAACATACACACAGAGATTAGTGGAATTATAGATAGATATGAGGTAAGGGCGAGGGTAGATTAGGTGACAGGGTGGGGGCGTACGGTAGGGACGAGCTTTCTCCACTCGCTCTCCTGCGCACCTCACCTCTGCATTACCTTGTGTTGATTTGTACCCTTGTGCCCTTGCACCCCACTAACCCTGCTTTGCCTTCCTTCCCCACTCATGGACCGTGGTCTTTGTGTGCTGAGGGGAAAGTGTGCAGGTGCCCGCAGTTGTGTGCCCGCACCCTCGCTGCTGCCTGCCTGGACCGGTACCTCACTTATGGACCGCACGTTGTTGTGGCTGAGCACCACCATATGGACCACAGGTCTGTGGCCGAGCACCACATTTATGGACCCCACGGTTTGGGGCCTGGCATCGCTGCTGGGAATCTTGCTTGCGGACCACGGTCACGGTGGCACCTAAGCCATACAGGTGGACCACCCTTAGTTGGCCCCTGCTGGCCATAATTAAAAAGTGGACGCGTTTTGTGCCCTTTTAGTACCAACTAGGCAGCAAGCAAGAAGTCGCCCAGAAACATCGGCAGAGAGGAGAAGACGTCATCTGCTGAGCATCGTTGCTTATTATTTGAAACGTGATGACTGTGCACTGGATGGTGCTGACTGTGCATTTTGGTGTTTTGGTGCTTTGGTGCTTTTTGATCTATGGTGCTTATTGGTGCTGGTGGTATCGGTGCAGTGCATGCCTTTCCTCTTTTCAAACCATCTTCTTTTGTTTCCCAAAAGACAGGTCCTGGGTTCACGTTGTAAATACCAAATAGTGTCTTTGTAAATAATGCTCCCCACTGTAAATGTTTAGTTTGAAAATTAATTCCGTGATTCGGTTATCCTGTGGGCATGAGTCAGTTAGATAGAATGCAACGCAGCAGGCAGGACATACTTAGTTGTTTTAAAAATGTAGCTCAGGGTGAAGTTAATAGTAGAGGGTTACCACACCTACCTGAGTGTCACACTAAGTTAAAGTTTTTTTGGGCCGGGATGGCCCTGGAGGTAATGAGGGTGCAGTGTTGTGGTTTTTAGAACCCTCCACTTGGTAAATTTTTGTAAATGTTCCCTTATAAATAATCCCCTGTAAATACTCCCATTTTTGGTGTAAAGGTCAAAGGTCGCACCCTAGTTAGGCCATATTGCAACACATAGGACACCATAGGAACCTTTCAGTTATTTCATTAATATGTGTTTCAGGTAAGGATGTGTTTCCCATAGTTGAATCTGCATTGTATTAATCAAATAACCTAGCCCCCTTCACAAATTCCCATTCCATTCATATTGCGGCATAAACTGCCCTCCACAACATATTGCGCTACTCTGCCAGCTGCAGCAAGACGCCCTTATGCACACGGTCAGAGTGGGAGAAGAAGGGAGGAGCGGCCAGGAACATAGGTGTGGCCCCATCAACGCGTCACGAGGGGAGGTACCAATGAACCCTCGTGACCAATCCGGGCCGAGGCGTGTTCACCGGTAGGCAGAGCGAAGCGGACGCGGCTTGATACGTGAGGCTTGTGATAAAAGCGCGAGCGCAAAGCCCTTTCACGCAGATGCGGGGGAGATTGGCAGATGCGAGGAGAGAAGATCGGCAAACTTGAGAGAACAGCACAGAGGCGGCGAATGATAAGAACATTGCGCGGGGGATCGCTTGGGACGATCGTGTGATACGAACTGCCGTTGGTTTTGAGAATGTTCGGCACGCTATACGTACGCAGATTCCAGCCCCTCACATATGTAAGGTCCAGTTACGCGCCAACGGGACGCGAAGCTGCCTGCCGTTCTTCGCCCGTGGACCCGGAGCCTGGACCATCCCCTCGCCTGGAACCATCTGACTGGACCTTCCTCCCCTACCAGCTACAATTCCGTGTGAGTCTGTCTGTTTGTCCTGGGGTCGTGATAAGTTAAGACTGTTTAGATAAGCTTGCCTATGTCCTTTTATTTCCTCCTTCTTGTATATTCCCTTCTTTTGTTTCCTCTTGTAGTTAGTTAATAAACCATATTTGTTCTTCCCTCACCCTTCTTATTCTTTGGTTCCTCTCATCCGATCGCTTGCGTCCTGTCCCCAATTGAATATCGGTGGCACGATATAGGAACCGCTATAATTGGGTTTAGTCCTTTTTTTAACGGCTCGGATCGTGGATTGCTAAACCGCTCGGCAATTACCATCATATCCGTGGTTTGAGCAGGGACTCAGCTCCCTGCTTTGCGGAGAGATTGGTCAAGGTATTTGGGAAACCTTTGACCAATCACCCTGGCCAATCTCATCCCACAAAGGAGCGGGATAGTTCCAGGACCGGAGACGACTAGCTTAACAAGACAAGGGGATTAACCCCCCCCCCCCCCCTTGCTAACGGGAGTGCCGTACTCTGAGATCCGTAACAATATATATATATGTATGTATATATATATATATATATATATATATATATATATATATATATATATATATATATATATATATATATATATAACTGTAAGAAATAGTAGAAACTCCAAAGTACGAGCAGGGCGTCTCATTTGTATTGAATAAATAATCGTTAGATTAAATAAGACGCGGACGTAGCTTCAGGACGTCGATCTTTAATTGTCGACAAGCTTTCGACCAACAAAGGTCTGCTTTTGAGTCTACAAAAACAGCCGGCATGTATATCAGTCAAGTATGTATGGTGATATGTGTGTGAGATGTGTGATGTGTGTAGAAAATGCATACAGAAGGAAGAGCCACGCCAAAGTTCACTCACCAGCCCCAAGTTCAACGGAAGTGACCGTTTGCGTTACAGTTAGGGTGCACGTGCATATACAAATATAGAGATATACATACATAAACATACAAGCATATATTCATATCCCATTTATATTCATATTATATATTTATATATCTATCTATAATTCCAGTAATCTCTGTTTGTACGTCTGTACGTTTGTACGTCTGTTTGTCTGTGACCGCTGTTTCTCGACAACCACGGGTCCGATATACTTTTAACTTGCCAGGTATATTGCTGGGGACCCGAGGATGTGCCTTTTCAAGGTTTCATATTAATCGGACAATTACTTACCGAGCTATGTCCAAAAAACGATTCAACCAATCAGAGAGCAGCGAACGATCGCGTGTGCCGAACGTGGAGGACACACTCTGCCTCGGATGGCACATTTGAGAGCGTATTCATTTATTTCACGTTTGCAAACTATGTTGGCGTTAAACTATGTTTTAAAACTAATAAAACCGAATTTGCGATTCATTCGCTTTCCTGCGCGTTTGTGCACGCGATGGCGATTTCTTTACCAAACTCCGGAAGCCGTTCGCTTTGGACCAAACCATTGCATGTAAATAGAGGGGGGGGATTGTCACCGTACTCGCAAGCCGTTCGCTTTGGACCAAACCATTTCATGTAAATAGAGGGGGGGGATATAATTTTAGATATAGATATAGTACGGGCAATGCCCTAGTCTATCTATAATTCCAGTAATCTCTGTACGTCTGTACGTTTGTACGTTTGTTTGTTTGTCTGTGACCGCTGTTTCTCGACAACTACCGGTCCGATATACTTGAAACTTGCCAGGTATATTGCTGGGGACCCGAGGATGTGCCTTTTCAAGGTTTCATATTAATCGGACAATTACTTACCGAGCTATGTCCAAAAAACGATTCAACCAATCAGAGAGCAGCGAACGATCGCGTGTGCCGAACGTGGAGGACACACTCTGCCTCGGATGGCACATTTGAGAGCGTATTCATTTATTTCCCGTCGGCAAACTATGTTGGCGCTATGTTGGCGTTAAACGATGTTTTAAAACTAATTAAAACCCCGGGGGGATTGTCACTGTACTCGCAAGCCGTTCGCCGTTCGCTTTGGCGTTGCGAATGGACCAAAACATTTCATGCACCAAACCATTTCATGTAAAGCGTTCGCCGTTCGCTTTGGCGTTGCGAATGGACCAAAACATTTCATGGACCAAACCACTTCATGTAAATAGAGGGGGGGATATAATTTTAGATATAGATATAGTACGGGCATGCCCTAGTTTATATAAATGACATATAAAGGTAGAATGAATGAATGAATGAATGATGAATGAATGAATGAATGAATGAATGGGTTACGGTTAACAATTTGATTGGGTTGATGTGGGAACATGCTTTAGTCATCAAAATTTATGCCATGAGGGACTTTTGTCCGAAGTTTGTGTATCCAAAAGGACTCACGTTTCAGAATCGTGGTGTGTGATCGATTTGTGATTGATTCAATGGCAGAGATCTGAATGTCATTTATAGAGTGATCCGGTTGATTAAAGTGTATCGTGTAAGGTAGAGATTTGCCCTGACTGGTGTGGAAGTTATTGATTTCTGACCGGGTGTTATTAAATCGTGTGTAGAGTGTATTTTCAGTTTTTCCAACATATTGTTTGGTGCACTTTTGGCAAGTGATTAGGTATATGATCCATGTAGATTTGCAGTTCATATAGGAGGTGATGGGGAATTTTTGTCCAGTGCTAGAACTACAGAATTTGTTTCCTTCTAGTAAATGCTTGTGAATAATGCATTTGTTTGCTGTGCATTTATAGAAGCCAGGGATCCTAGTTTCTTTGTTGTGGGGCTGTGGGTGCTTTGCTTTTACCAAGAGGTCCCTGAGTGTCCGACCACGTCGAAATGATGTTAGTGGAGGTTGAGGAAATGTGGTGCTGAGTGTTTCTGATTGATGGAGGAGAGGAAGGGCCTTATTCAGAATACTTGGCAATTGGGATGAGGTAGCAGAGTAGGTGGTCACCAGTGGGACACGGTTAGTTGCAGGTTTGGGTTTGTAAGTCAGAAGGTCTGCTCTCGGTATGTGTTTTGCTCGGGTTATTGCTTCTTGCACAGAGTGAGGGTCATAGTTTCTTGCAATGAAGTGTGTTTCTAATTGGCAGAGAGAAGTTTCTTCTGCCATTTTTGTTGAGCAAATGCGTCTTACTCTGAGTGCTTGACTGTATGGCATGCTTGCAATTGTATGTTTAGGATGAGATGAAGAAGGGAGAAGGTAAGAGTGAGTGTCTGTTGGTTTGGTGTATAGTTCTGTTTCGAGTCTGTTATTTTGAAGCGTGAGTGATGTGTCTAGAAAGTGAACTTCGGACTGTGAGCTGTCGAATGTGAACTTGATGGTCGGATGAATCAAATTTAATTCATTTTGGAATTGGGTGAGACTACGGGGGGATTTTGACCAGATGAACTGGATGTCATCAATATAACGTACTGGTCAAAATCCCCCCGTAGTCTCACCCAATTCCAAAATGAATTAAATTTGATTCATCCGACCATCAAGTTCACATTCGACAGCTCACAGTCCGAAGTTCACTTTCTAGACACATCACTCACGCTTCAAAATAACAGACTCGAAACAGAACTATACACCAAACCAACAGACACTCACTCTTACCTTCTCCCTTCTTCATCTCATCCTAAACATACAATTGCAAGCATGCCATACAGTCAAGCACTCAGAGTAAGACGCATTTGCTCAACAAAAATGGCAGAAGAAACTTCTCTCTGCCAATTAGAAACACACTTCATTGCAAGAAACTATGACCCTCACTCTGTGCAAGAAGCAATAACCCGAGCAAAACACATACCGAGAGCAGACCTTCTGACTTACAAACCCAAACCTGCAACTAACCGTGTCCCACTGGTGACCACCTACTCTGCTACCTCATCCCAATTGCCAAGTATTCTGAATAAGGCCCTTCCTCTCCTCCATCAATCAGAAACACTCAGCACCACATTTCCTCAACCTCCACTAACATCATTTCGACGTGGTCGGACACTCAGGGACCTCTTGGTAAAAGCAAAGCACCCACAGCCCCACAACAAAGAAACTAGGATCCCTGGCTTCTATAAATGCACAGCAAACAAATGCATTATTCACAAGCATTTACTAGAAGGAAACAAATTCTGTAGTTCTAGCACTGGACAAAAATTCCCCATCACCTCCTATATGAACTGCAAATCTACATGGGTCATATACCTAATCACTTGCCAAAAGTGCACCAAACAATATGTTGGAAAAACTGAAAATACACTCTACACACGATTTAATAACACCCGGTCATCAATAACTTCCACACCAGTCAGGGCAAATCTCTACCTTACACGATACACTTTAATCAACCGGATCACTCTATAAATGACATTCAGATCTCTGCCATTGAATCAATCACAAATCGATCACACACCACGATTCTGAAACGTGAGTCCTTTTGGATACACATAGTCAGAGAGCCTACTACACTCTATTTCAACCCATAGCATACAAAAGGTTTGACCCCCTAGAGTTGTTGGGGGTATCAAGCTGAGTAAAAAAAAGTATGTAAGATTGACCCCCCCTGCTGGAACTAGTCACCAGACCCCCCTAAAATGACCCCAATAATGGGTTATTTCAACCCATCTCATACATGGACCAAATTTGGTTACAATATAGTGTCATGTCAGGACATTACAAAAATGTCAAATCTAACAACTTACCCTGCTGGAAAGGTGATGTTAGACCCCCCGCAAAGTACCCCCCAAAATGGGTTATTTCAACCCATCTCATACATGGACCAAATTTGGTCACAATATAGTGTCATGTTAGGACATTACAAAAACATCAAATCTAACAACTTACCCTGCTGGAAAGGTGATGTTAGACCCCCCGCAAAGTGCCCCCCCTAAAAACGGGTTATTTCAACCCATCTCATACATGGACCAAATTTGGTCACAATATAGTGTCATGTCAGGACATTGCAAAAACATCAAATCTAACAACTTACCCTGCTGGGTAGGTGATGTTAGACCCCCCCCCCCCCCCGGCCCCAAAGTACCCCTGTTTCAAGCCATCGTTTACATGAACCAACTTCGGTCACAATCATGTCATCAGGATATTACAAATTATCAAATGTAACAACTTAACAGCTTAAGACATGTCTGTACATTGACATACATCATCATTTAATGCCCCTAGTTTAGTAAAAGTATGCAAATGACCTTGCTAGGCCCTCCTTGGTAATATTTTTTGTAAACTACGGAAGCCAATAGAGGACAACCAATAAAATATTGTTGATGCACTTATAATAGCATGACATGATCAAATATAATATAATAATAGAAGCCTGAATGAAACCAATCAGAGATGATTGACTTGTAGGCATACTATCCTAAATTTCATGAGCATTATATGGTCAAATAGCAAATACATTTTGTATTTAACTTTCACAGATACTGAACGAGCCCCTCCTTGAGGAACTGCATATTCTAGATTTTCCAGTTTTTAAGCAACATGCTTTCATATAGTAAGTATGGAAACTTAATCTGAAGAATTTATGTTTTCCTCTTGACATTCCCCTCTTCTTTTGGTTAATAATGATAACAAAGTTGATATTTGTTCCACATTAGAGGATA
Source organism: Myxine glutinosa (assembly GCF_964187855.1). Taxonomy (NCBI): domain Eukaryota; kingdom Metazoa; phylum Chordata; class Myxini; order Myxiniformes; family Myxinidae; genus Myxine; species Myxine glutinosa. The sequence continues at coordinate 146,839,474 of NC_136265.1, forward strand.
TTAAAATGTTTAACAATCAAACATTATTTGAAATGCATTGGTTTGATAATTTAAAATGTTTAATCTTATTACAAAGATTAACTAATAAAGCTCAGAAGCCTCTTACAATGGAGATTAATAGTTAAATCAAACTTCTATACTTGTAGTTGTAACTTGTAGTGTGTATGCTGATTTCATTAACCAACACTTGTAGTGTATGCTGACTTTATTTGATTTGTGATATTAATTTTCAGATACAGATGGACTCTGACAGAGATACCACAATGGATACAGTAAAAAAGAATGTACAAGGTACAAAATTACATCCCTTATATTTTAAGAATTTGATGATGCACATTGGCCCGTTTGAAATTTGATGTTGCAATGATGCTGGTGTGAAAGGAATGCAAGTCACTCTGAAATATAAGTCCACCCTCCTATCCTTGATTTAAAAGTAAGCTTGATGCTCAGTATTGCATAGAGATGACTCCCTTAACCTCACCACGCAAGGTTTACCTATTTCATGTATATTCCGGGGGGGGGGGGGCTTTTATTCCTTCCACACAGGTTCAAATTATGACAAATTGAACATGACCAACACAAGCCTCAACAAATTTGCTTACCATATATTTCTTTTGTTTTCTTTTGTTTTCCTTAATTATTTTGTGTTAATGCAGGTCCCATTTGTTCACTGCACGGGGAAGGGACAAGCAAAGCTGTAGATCATGGTGCTATTATTCTCTTCACACCCGACACTTTAAAGAGATGCACAAATATTCTCGAAGTACGAAAGCGTTGTTCTCTAAAGTATGCAGATAGTGTGTTACCTGAAGAGGTAGATGGTATGCATGGATATCATAGAAGCTGCTACCAAAAATTCATCGCTTTGTCTAAAGCACATCGAGATGCGATCAGTAAGGGTACGCCCCCAGACACCGAAAATATGCCATCCAGCAGTGTGAATAGAATGACCAGGTCAAATATCCAAACCCCTAAACCTACAGATATTTGTACATCGTGACCAAATTTGGTTCGTATATGCAATAGGAGATTGCGGGGGGTCTAACATCACCTACCCAGCAGGGTAAGTTGTTAGATTTGATGTTTGTGTAATGTCCTGACATGACACTATATTGTAACCAAATTTGGTCCATGTATGAGATGGGTTGAAATAACCCGTTTTTAGGGGGGGGCACTTTGCAGGGGGTCTAACATCACCTTTCCAGCAGGGTAAGTTGTTAGATTTGATGTTTTTGTAATGTCCTAACATGACACTATATTGTGACCAAATTTGGTCCATGTATGAGATGGGTTGAAATAACCCATTTTGGGGGGTACTTTGCGGGGGGTCTAACATCACCTTTCCAGCAGGGTAAGTTGTTAGATTTGACATTTTTGTAATGTCCTGACATGACACTATATTGTAACCAAATTTGGTCCATGTATGAGATGGGTTGAAATAACCCATTATTGGGGTCATTTTAGGGGGGTCTGGTGACTAGTTCCAGCAGGGGGGGTCAATCTTACATACTTTTTTTTACTCAGCTTGATACCCCCAACAACTCTAGGGGGTCAAACCTTTTGTATGCTATGGGTTGAAATAGAGTGTAGTAGGCTCTCTGACTAACAAACTTCGGACAAAAGTCCCTCATGGCATAAATTTTGATGACTAAAGCATGTTCCCACATCAACCCAATCAAATTGTTAACCGTAACCCATTCATTCATCCATTCATTCAGCCATTCATTCACCCATTCATTCATTCATTCATCATTCATTCATTCATTCATTCATTCTACCTTTATATGTCATTTATATAAATATATAAATATATTATATGAATATAAATGGGATATGAATATATGCTTGTATGTTTATGTATGTATATCTCTATATTTGTATATGCACGTGCACCCTAACTGTAACGCAAACGGTCACTTCCGTTGAACTTGGGGCTGGTGAGTGAACTTTGGCGTGGCTCTTCCTTCTGTATGCATTTTCTACACACATCACACATCTCACACACATATCACCATACATACTTGACTGATATACATGCCTGCTGTTTTTGTAGAGTCAGGAGAAGACCTTTGTTGGTCGAAAGCTTGTCGACAATTAAAGATCGACGTCCTGAAGCTACGTCCGCGTCTTATTTAATCTAACGATTATATATATATATGTATATATATATATATATATATATATATATATATATATATATATATATATATATATACATATATATATATATATATATTTACATATATATATATATATATTTATATTTTTATATATATATATATATATATATATATATATATATATATATATATATATATATATATATATATATATATATATATATATATATATATATAGATGAGCCTGTTGGAAATGAATGGAAGAACCTTGGCATTTCAGTTGTCCAGAAAAGAGTATGCCATTTCTGTACTCTTACTTAGACAAAATAATACGTTGCTGTGCTGAGTTAACTATATGGGGGCACAGCATTGGCAGCACCGAGCTCCTTCGATGATGATATACGCAAGCAGCAAAGCAAATCCGTGATGAACCCCTCGTCTGACAAATAAGTGTTCGATGTACATGATGGGATGTCATTATGTTGAAAAGTAGTAAATAAATAAAAGAAATAAATATTAGTGGCCTTGCCTTGAACTATTATGAGTGCTGCATTCCGAGAGCCGTTTAATGGTTCTGCCTGAACTGTTTAACTTTCACAGCATTTCATTTCCGAAGCTCAATTACCAATCGCATATTTGCAACAGAAAAAAAGATAATAAGGAAATGACAAAATACTGTATTGCCAAATTGCGAAATTATGATTCAAAGCTGTTCCAAGCAACAAAAAGAGAAATCAAATGAGGACATGAGCAATGCAACAGACAAAAACAGTATGAGGTGCATTTCTCCTGACCTCTATCGTCTGTGCAGCCACGATTCCGACTTAGAATCAAAATCAGACGAGGTGTAAGTTCTTCGATGAGCGGTCCTTCCCACCTGCAATACAGCCAGTGCAGAGGAGTGTGGCTGCAACACCGACAGACAGCCGGCTTCACAACCTTCCGAGAAGGTTACATGATGTCATTTTGCAGGTTCTTATTCAGCACACCCTAAAGTTACAAACACCAATAACAAGAAAGACGTCATGCAGAGCACGGTACTTGCAAAATCCACCCCTCCGCAAAATAAAAGTTGCCATGGATACATCAAATTGTCCATTTCATTAAGATTATAATTGACGATCTTAATCAAATCTCGGGTCAATCGGATTAAAATTGATGATTTTTCACATGAAAATTGATGATATTTGAAGGTTGATCTTGAGTTGACATTTGACCTTTTGACCTCAAAAATAGTTGGTTTCCCAATTTAGTGACTCGCTATGCAAATGCTATTCAACTTCCAATTCACTTGGATAAAAATTGGCATTTCCAAAAGGAAATTTTATTTCCATTTCCCAATTTAATTTGTCCCAAAGGTAATTGTGCTTCCTCTGCAGAGACCTGTCAGGCTCGCTATAATCATAGAAATTTGACCTCAAGATGACCTTTAAACTTTGACCTCAAACTCAATTGGCTTCTTCCTTATGACCAACACTACCATCTGGTGAAGTTTCGTGAAGATCGGTTTAAAATTGTGATATATAGGTGATTGACAGACAAACAGACAGACAGACAGACAAAATGAAAAATCACTCATAGAGTGACACTTGGCAAAAGAGAACAAAGTATAATGGCACTCAGACCCCAATGTTTCTAATACCTATTTTTGGGGGTTCAAGCCAGACCCACTTTGACCCCCGTTGACCCTCCCAGACTTCGATTTTCTTCGTGCTCTGAACAAACTTTGGTACTTCACGGGTGATGAAGGTTGTGGTCAAGTTTCATCGAAATAGTTTGTGTAGTTTCAGAGGAAAAAGCAAATTTCAATTTTGGGGGTCAAACCTGGATCCACTTTGACCCCCCGTTGACCCTCTTAGACCCCGAGTTATTTAATGCAGTGAGAAAACTATGGTCACAACACAACAAATAAAATTTGTGCCAAGCTTGGTCACAATCCCTTCGGTGGTTTTGGAGAAGAAGTTGAAAGTGTTTACGAACGGACGGACGGACGGACGGACGGACGGACGGACGACACGCCATCGCATAAGCTCCCCTGAACATTCCAGGTGAGCTAAAAATGTCGACCCCAAATACCCGATTCCTAAATTTAAAAAAATCAGCATGTGTCATCTAGACTACATTGTTTGTCCATTGTTTGTCCCAAAGGTAATTGTGCTTCCTCTGCAGAGACCTGTCAGGCTCGCTATATTGATGCACACCTGAATATAATTTTAACTCCACCCCCAAAGTAGGATGGAGGTTATGTTTTCACCCCTGTCTGTCTGTCATCTGTCGGCCGGCGTGTCTGTCTGTGTCTGTCTGTAAACAGGATATCTCAAAACGTTGAGGACAGATTCGGATGAAACTTGATGGACGGATTGAGTGTGCGACAATGACGAATCGATTTGATTTTGGTGAATATCTGAATCCGGACACAATAATTTTTTTTGTTTTTTTCAAGTGATGGGCCAAAAACGATATATATCACGATATTTCAAAAAGTTAGGGCCAATTATGACAAAACTAGGGACGTAGATGAGTTGCTTAGGTGACAAGAACACATCAATTAGATTTTGGTTCAGGTCTCGCGAGTCTCGCGAGGTCTTGGGAGAAGTCTCGCGAGATCACGGCGAGGTCACGTCTTTTCGAAGCTGCTCCATGCGCTCACGCTTTCGAAGCTAAGTGATATTTCTCAATCGTGTTTTTGTCGAGACTGTATCTATCTTTCGGTGTATGTACCTATAGCGTATCTTTTGGAAAATTTTCGGTGCTAATTTTTCGTACATGTATACACAATCGTCGGTTAATGGTATCGAGTATTCTGCGGCCTAGTACTCGTAGGCTTGGACTACCGTACCGTCTCCGACCTTGTGGTTTGTTTTTCTCTCAGCGATTCGTCGAATGCGCTGAAATTATTTTCGTTCACTGTTTCGTCCCAGTCGTTCACCCCGTACCTCCTTGTTTAATATCTGTACTCACAAAAAGAAAAAAAAAAAAAAAAAAACCCCAAAAAAACTATTTCCTTCCCAGGTCTTATTCGTTTATTTGTTCTTTTTGTTCGTTCGTTCTTCGTTCGCGATCACGCGGTTAGAAATATATAATCTCTCCCCTGAACAACTATTTTCTCTCATATATTATAACACCCTTTTCTTCTTTTCCTACAAAAGGATGCTTTCGTCTTGCTCACCAAATCTATTCATTCCAAAAAATATATATAATACCATCTCTTACAGTTCCTCCTTTCTACATTCCCTAAACTATCCAGAACTCCATCCCTCCTCCAGTGTCCTCAAACGTATTTTTGACTCGAAGGTCTCAAACTCATTTTGCAAAAAATGTTCGTTTCCCATGAATCGTACACTTTTCAAAATCCAATCTCACCCCTCCCCTCCAAATCCTCCCCATCACCCATCCCTTTCAAATCTCCCCCCTTGCCCCTTCCCTCCCCTCCCTCCTAAACTCCCCCCACACCCCTCCCCTCCGAGACTCTCCCTCGCTCCTCCCCTCCTAGACTCCCCTCTCACCCCTCCTCTTCAAAGCATCCTCCCTGCTTCTTCCTCCTTCCAACTTTCACCTTCATCTCCCCAAACCTTCTGCCTTGCTCTTCCCCCTCCTCAAATAACACCTCACTGTGCCTCACCCAATCTCCATCAAACCTTTTGTCCGCCCCATTCTTCCCTTTCTCCAAGATATTCTGAAATCTCTGACACACCTTCAACAGCTCTCCCTACCTCTTCCTCCTCTTCCACATCTTACCCTACCCCTCCCCCCCCCTGTTCTGGACCCGATGCTCCCCCTTCCTCTTCATTAACGGTATGGACCTCAAACATCCGGGGCCTTCGCTCAAACTTGACTGACCTCTCCATACAGGTTGCTTCTGACAAACCAGATGTGATCTGCTTAACAGAAACTTTCCTCCTTCATGATGTCTCTGATGCCTTGGTATCTCTCCCAGGTTACTCCCTCCTCCGGTATGATAGACCTGAGCCTCGTCCTGGAGGTGGGGTTGCTATCTTTATAAAAAACTCTATTCCTCACTCGCCCTCCACTGCCCTCTCTCCACCTCACCCCCAGGAATACCTTTGGCTACGGCTTCCCCTTCGCTCCCACCTTTTGTTCATATGTGTGTTGTACCGTCCACCAATCAGCGATGACTCCATCTACATCTCACTGTCTGATAATATGGACCAACTTCTATCTACCCATCCCAACTCTCTCTTCCTCATATGTGGTGATTTCAATTGTCACCATGCCAGTTGGCTGGGTGTGGGTACCTCTCTCACCAGCCATGGCTCTTCAGCAAAGGACTTCTGCGACTCACTGGGACTGACACAATCTGTCAATTTCCCGACCCGGATCTCAGTCAACGGAGCATCTTCTCTTCTGGATTTGGTTATGACAAACTTCCCTGAAAATGTCTGCTGCTCTTCTTCTGCTCCAATCGGCTCATCTGATCATGTGCTTGTCAAAGTGGACATCTCTCTGACCATTCTCAGAGAGCCTCCTCAGCGTCGACGAGTCTGGCATTTCACTCAGGCCAACTGGCACGGTCTTCAAGCAGCCATCAATCATCTGGACTGGTCTCCCATCTCTACCGCCTCTGACATCAACTCATCCTGGGAATTCTTTCAAAGTAAATTGCTCTCTCTCATGCACAGATTTATACCATCTCGTCTTCAGTTGTCATACCCTTCCTCCCGTCCATGGTACACGGAATCTTGTGGTGAGGCTGTTGCCCTGAAACAACTTGCTTTCGTCTCCTGGAAAGCAAATCCAACGGAAGGAAATCTCATTTCCTTTCACAAAGCCCGAAACAAGTGTGTGTCCACCCTCAGGAGAGCCAGGAAACAATATCTCACATTCTCAAGACCGAACTCTCTTATCTGTCTCCCTCTTCCAAATCCTGGTGGCGTCTGGTCAAATCTGTTTCTGGTGTTTGTTCCCCCTCCATCCCCTCCCTCACCTCAAACGGCTTAACGGCTGACTCCGCACGTGAAAAAGCTGAATGCCTCAACTCTGTGTTTGCCTCTAAATCTTGTGTCCCAAACCCATCCCTCTCTGTACCCACCGTACCCAGTCGTACCCAGCTGCTCCTGGACTCTGTGTCCTTTCCTCCTGACAAGGTGGAAAAGTTTCTGGCAACCCTCGACTCTGATTCTGCAACTGGTCCTGACGGCATCAGCCCACGGGTCCTAAAATCATGTTCTTCTGCACTTTCACTCCCTCTTTCTGTTCTCTTCACCCTCTCTTTTGCTCAAGGTCATCTGCCATCTGCTTGGAAATCAGCCAACATCACCGCTTTGCACAAAAAAGGTGCAAAAACAGATCCCAGCAACTACAGACCAATCAGCCTTCTCCCAATTATCAGCAAAGTCATGGAATCCATCATTGCTTCAGATATTAAATCTTTCCTCTTCTCCAATGGCTTGATCTCTGATCATCAATTTGGTTTCATAACTGGTCACTCTACTCTGGACATGCTGCTTCTGCTTTCTCAACAATGGATGGAGGTCCTCAACGCCAAACAGGAAATTAGAGCTGTCTCCCTTGACATTTCACGTGCCTTCGATACGGTCTGGCACCCTGCTCTGCTCTCCAAACTCTCCTCCTTTGGTATCCATGGTAATCTCCACGCATGGCTGGCGGACTTCCTCTCTGGTCGTAGTCAACGTGTGGCCCTGAATGGGTTTCTCTCATCTCCTCTTCCTGTTCAGGCTGGAGTTCCCCAAGGTAGTGTTCTGGGCCCTGTGCTTTTTCTGGTCTTCATCAATGATCTCTCTGACTCTCTTGAAAATCCTCTCTATCTCTTTGCTGACGACTCTACTCTCTGTCGCTCCATTCCTCATCCCTCAGATCGGCAGTCTGCAGCCTCCTCACTCTCTGCAGACCTGGACAAAATCACAGACTGGTCAAACAAGTGGAACATGTCTTTCAATCCTGACAAATCTCACACTCTTACAATGTCTCTCCAAAAGGACCGACTGGACAACCCTCCCATCTACTTTCTCAACAATCCTCTCCAAGAAGTTCTGTCGCTCAAGCTTTTGGGTCTCACTATCTGCCATGATCTTTCTTGGGAAAACCACATTTCCAAGCTGGCCTCCAAAGCCAGTCGCCGACTGGGCATCCTCCGTCGTGCGAAGTCCTTCCTTGGCACACCTGAGCTCCTCACCACATACAAGGCTTTCATCCGCAGCTCAATGGAATACTGTTCCCCCCTCTGGGCTGGTGCTCCTGCCTCACACCTTGCTCGGCTTCACGCTGTTGAGGCCAAAGCTTTCAGAATCATTGGAATCTCCTGCGATGTAGTCAACGCCGAGGGCCTTTCACTCACTCACCGCAGGCAGGTTGGTGGTCTTTCTGTCTTCTACCGACTCCTCTCCGGCCTTGCTCCCCCAGCTCTCTCTGTGCTCTGTCCCCCCAATATTCCTTCAGGTCGCACAAGATCTGCCTGCAGATCTAACCGTGCAGATCTAACCGTAACCGTGTCTAACCGTGTCCCACTGCCTGCAGATCTAACCGTGTCTAACCGTGTCCCAATCGCACAAGATCTGCCTGCAACCCTCTTCTGGTTAAACTGCCAAAGTCTAGGCTCTCTGCTTACCTTCACTCTTTCATTCCCCTTTTCTCCCGCCTCTGGAACAAACTCCCCCACTCCCTTCAATCCCACTCCTCCCTCCAGGTCTTTAAAACAGCTGTTCACCACCATCTCTTATCTTCCCCCATCGAAAACCTTGATCTTTTCTACCCCCGGTAATTCACCCCAGAGTCCTTGCAGTGTTCATATGTTTTAATCCTCTCCCACCTCCCCCCAAGTCCTCCCGATGTCCCTGCTCTCAAATGTTGTGTTTGTGTCCTTCCCCCTCTCTTTTGTGTCCTTCCCCCTCTCTCCCCATCTTGTCTACCGCTCCCCTTGTTTTTTGTGTTTTGTGTGTCGGTTTGTCTTTTTGTGTGATTAATGTTAGCTCTTTCACGAGCCTCGATCTTGTATACAAAAAAAAAAAAAAAAAAAAAGCCCGGATCTATCAGTGGAATACAACACGTAAACTGTTCTGCCTGGCAGAGGTATGCGCTCGACCGAATGCCATTCTAGTTTATTTTGCTTTCAAGACACGTCTTTTGATGACATTATTGTCCTGCTCGTGGGATATGAACGAACCGGCAATTATTAGCATGCCCCAGGATGAGAAAGAACAGATACAGAACCATGAGAAAGTATTCACACCCCTTGCCTTTTTCATATTATGTTACAGCCTGAATATAAAATGATTAAATCGAGATTTTTTTGTCAATTATCTACACATAATACCCCATAATGTCAAAGTGGAATTTTGTTTTTTTGACTTTTTTCAAAATAATTAAAAATGAAAAGCTAAAATGTCTTCAGTCAATAAGTATTGAACCCCTTTGCTATGCCACTCCAAATTGAGCTCAGGTGCATCCAATTTCCCTTGATCATCCCTGAGATGTCTACAACTCGATTGGAATCCACTTGTGGCCAATTCAATTGATTGGACGTGATCTAGAAGGAAACACACCTTTCTATACAAGGTCCCACAGTTGACAATGCATGTCAGGGCAGAAACCATGAAGTCCAAGGAACTGAAATGTCCATAGGGCTCCAAGATAGAATTGTGGAAAGGTACCGATCTGGGGAAGGGTATAAAACAATTTCTGGAGTGTTGATAGTTCCCAAGAGCCAGTAAGCTCTATCATTAGGCAATGAAAAGAATGCGGAACTACACAGACTCTTCCTATAGCTGGCCGTCCGACAAAACTGAGCAACCGGGAAAGAAGGACCTTGGTCAGGGAGGTGACCATGAATCCAATGACCACTCTGACAGAACTACAGAGTTCCTTAGCTGAGACAGGAGAACCTGCCGGAAGGCCAACAGTCTGCAACACTTCACAAATCTTGGCTTTATGGGAGAGTGGCCAAACGGAAGCCACTCCTGAGAAAAAGGCACATGACGGCACACCTGGAGTTTGCAAAAAGGCACGTGAAAGATTCAGAGAGCATTAATATTCAAAATATTCTGTGGCCTGTGTTCAAAATATTCAAAATATTCTGTGGCCTGTGTTCAAAATATTCAAAATATTCTGTGGCAAAATAGTCTGTGGTGTGATGAGACGAGAATTGAACACTTTGGCCTGAATGCCAAGCGCTACGTCTGGCAGAAACCGAGCACAGTTCATCACCCATGTAACACACCATTCCTAGCGTGAAGCATGGTAGTGGCAGCATCATGCTATGGGGATGCTTTTCAGTGGCAGGGACTGGGAGACTTGGAAGGATAGAGGTAACAATGAATAGAGCCAAATTCAGGCAAATCCTTGAGGAGAACCTGCTTCAGAGCGCAAAAGACCTTAGACTGCAGCAAATATTTACGTTCCAACAGGACAATGACGACAAGCATACAGCCAAAGCAACACGGGAATAACTTCAAAACAAGAAGGTGAAAGTCGTTGAGTGGCCCAGTCAAAGTCCAGACTTGAGTCCCATTGAGATTCTGTGGAAAGACTTAAAGATTGCTATTTACCGACGCTCCCCATCCCACTTGACAGAGCTTGAGCAAATCCGTAAGGAAGAATGGGCGAAACTCCCAAAATCCAGATGTGCAAAGCTGATACAGACATAACCAATAAGACTCAAAGCTGTAATCGCTGCAAAGGCGCTTCTACAAAATATTGACTCAGGAGGTTGAATACTTATGCACATTAGATATTTATATATTCCATTTTTAATTATTTTGTAAAACTTTCTCAAACAATATTTACACTTTGACATTATGGGGTATTATATGTACATTGTACATCAGTGACAAAAATTCTCAATTTAATCCATTTTTAATTCAGGCTGCAACACAACAAAATGTGAAAAAGTCAAGGGATGTGAATCCTGTCTGAAGGCATTGCATGTGTTATTTCACTGCTTGGGCACAGTCAACCAACCAGAAGAAGAACCACCTTTAGAGGCCATTTTTCCCCGCTGAGCAGGGGTTGGCCTTTTTTGGGCACCATGGTCCCCTTTTTGAAGCAATGTTTTACAGCCCTATACTCTTCCTGCCGTCAATGCTGTTGTTCACCTCTTGCACACACAGGGAATTACCAGTGAACTGGTACTCAATTTGCTGACCTCAGAAGGATTAGCAGGCTGAGTCAACCCCCCTGGTGTTAATTCAGCGATTGACTGGGATTTGAACGCAGGATCCTAGGATCCCAAGCCGGCACCCTAACCACTAAGCCAACACCAGGCTAGTCAACCAACGAGAAGGTATTCCAAAAAACATTTCTGAAATAAGGGTTTCAATGAAATGGAAATAATTTCATGAAATGGTTTACAAAATTGAACTTTCTACAGTCAAAAGTTCAAAGTCACAGTTCAAAAGTCAATGTACTTTGGATAGCCCTTGCAATTTCCTCACAATATCTATCATGTTAATTAAAGGAAAATTGATTACAATCATCTTACTTGTCCGTCCGTTATATTCACCAAATGTCCGTCCATCTGTCTGTCCGTCCGTCCGTCTGTCCGTCCGTTCGAAGTTACCGCAAAAACGGCAGAACCGATCGCAACGATATTTTGGGTGGGTAATCCTGGGATCTTCTGGAGTAAAATAGGCTATATTGTTTTTCCAATTTCAGCTTGGGCCTCCAGCATTTTCAGGTTTTGGCTCCCGCCTAACGTTATTTTCCTGGGTACCGCACAAACGGCTGCACCGATCGCTGCACAGCTGCACCGATCGGCTGCATCGATCGGTCTCGGTGACCTCGGACAAAGACCTTTTATAAGGACATGGGTTGAGTCCCTGCTTGAGAGAATGCCAACCCCCTCCCCGCCATCACAGCCGTCTCTCCAACTCACAATCCCACGAGATATGCGGAAAGGACGACCCAAAACCAATTATCTTCTTTTTGATTCGTATAAAACATCATTAAAAGTAAATAATGACCTTGGCCGAAGTTCAAACGACGTGGGTTTAATCTCTACATGAGAGAATTCCACATAGCTATTTGGGCGGTGTATAAGCTAACAAATCGCTGTCTCCATCGATCTTGCCAAGGCCGTAACACCTATCGGCTCAAAATCCTTTTAACTGTTGACTTGGTCGTTTTTACAATGAAGGAAACGTTAACAATGTTGTTAAAAGTTTATTTTGCGATTAATTTGTGATTGGAGTTATGTTGTTTGGAATGAAAAAAGAGATATCGAGTTCAAGTGAATGACGACATGCCGTTGTAGCGACCCATGGGTCCCCCAAGCGAGACCAGCAACAGAATCTCCTTGCTCCAGCCGGTGACGTAACCGGCGGGCAAACCACGGTGCCGGGGTGGCCGGTCACGTGACCACCAAAGCATGCCGCGTGTGCGGTTATAATCCTTTGCACCTGTCGGTCACGTGACCACCAAAGCGCGCCTCGCCTGAGAGGCGGGGCTTTCGGTTTCGGTTGTGCTTTCTGGTTGTGATATATATGCAGCCCGATAAACGGGCTTTTTGGAGAGTTCCCGATTTGGTTTTTACAATAAACATCTTCTCGGACGAGTTTGTGTCTTGCCCGTCACTTCGTCCGTCTCTAGCAAGAGCCCTGCTCTTCACTGGTGACCCCGACTGCCCCCGAACGGATTCGGGGGCTGCGAACGGACACGGCAAGCGCGCCCTAGCCAGGGAAGCCACCTAGGCTGGGGACGCCGGCTTCTCCCGCACGGCTTCGGGCGCAGTTTCGACCGCGGTTTCGACATGCCGGAGTTTCGGTAACGACGATGGCCATGACTATGAGGTTCGCGCACCGCGCTCGGCTCCTCCTCTACGACCGGAGGGGCGAACCTATTCCAAGACCCTCCGAAGGCACGGCTGCTTCGTCACCTTCGCGCGCACTGACGTTGGCGGAACGGCTGCTTCGTCACCTTCGCGCGCACTGACGTTCGCGGCACGGCCGCTTCGTCACCCTCGGGCACCTACAACTACAACCGCAACTACTTCTCCGACCCTGCATCCTCGGGAGGCCCGCGAGGAACCTCGGCAGCCTCCCCCGAGGCCTTGACCAGCCCCTCGGTTGGCTCACCCGCTTTTCGCGTGCACCGCTCGAGCCTTCTCGGCACTGCACCCGCGAACTGCAACCTCGGGAGGCCCGCGAGGAACCTCGGCAGCCTCCCCCGAGGACTTGCCCGGCCCCTCGGCCGCCCCCCGTCCACTGCACCCCCCGTCCGACCACCCGCCGCCACACCGGACCCCCCCCCCCCCCCCCCGCGACTGGCCAGGGGTCGGTTCGGTCGGGTCATCCGGACCCCCCTCAGGTTGACCTTCCTGGATCAAGTCCATTCTGGGGGGGCGTGTATAGCGACCCATGGGTCCCCCAAGCGAGACCAGCAACAGAATCTCCTTGCTCCAGCCGGTGACGTAACCGGCGGGCAAACCACGGCGCCGGGGTGGCCGGTCACGTGACCACCAAAGCGTGCCGCGCGTGCGGTTATAATCCTTTGCACCTGTCGGTCACGTGACCACCAAAGCGCGCTTCGCCTGAGAGGCGGGGCTTTCGGTTTCGGTTGTGCTTTCTGGTTGTGATATATATGCAGCCCGATAAACGGGCTTTTTGGAGAGTTCCCGAGTTGGTTTTTACAATAAACATCTTCTCGGACGAGTTTGTGTCTTGCCCGTCACTTCGTCCGTCTCAAGCAAGAGCCCTGCTCTTCACCGTGATGGTTTCACTGATCTCTACAGAGATCAGTGGATGGTTTCTACTTTCTGAACGTGAACTTCGCGGATCGCCATATGCAGATTCGCCACGGACCCACGATCGATGTTTCTATACGTGAATGTACCCGTTTGTTTGTGAACGGGTCCGTTTTTCATGGAAGTCCTTCACGAACTTGCTGTCCATGTCTGACGTGTGACTGAGGGTGATACAGGAATGTGGAATTTATTGGTTTCATGCTTTAGCATTCGCCGTATCTGCATTGTCTGTTTGCTTCTGGCCTCCCACCAGTGCGTAGCACGTGTATCTCACTAGTTAGTATAATTCCCAAAACAGTGATTTCAAAAAAAAGTGAATATTTTGGAAGACATGAATATATGATGTTGTTTTATAATAATGAGACATGAGACGGTTTATCCGCAGTTTGAGAGAGTGAGAGAGAGACAGAGACAGAGATTTGAAAAATAAATCCGCTTACTGAGTGCCTGGATCAATGACCATCCGAATCATCACCAGGGCACCAATGTCCATCATCGATGTTTTAAACCCTTCAATCCCAGAACATCTCTGAACAGCACGTACACAGCCATATTTGTGTCCAAAGGTCATCCAATTAGACAGGGGAGAGAGAGAACGAGAGATCTGAAAAAGCAATTCAGCTTATTGAGTGGTAGATGCAAAGACCATCCAAGTTATCAGCTGGGCAAGCCGGCTTACCGGTTAAGGTGGCTGGCTTGGATCTTGAGGTTTTGCGTTTGAGCCCCTGTCGTGCCATTGAAATAACACCAAGTGGGTTGATTCGGCCTGGTATCCTTCCAAGGTCAGCAAAATGAATTCCAGCTCTCACCTGCATAATAGGGGCACTGCATCAGCAGCACAGCTGTGCCTCCAGAAATGATGCAACCACAGCCACGGGCTGCATACCAAACAACAACAACATCAGCTGGGCACCGTTCATCGTCGATGTCTTGACCTTTCAGTATCCCATAACCTGCCGGTAATCAAACCCAGACAAGACAGTTCAAAGGTAAGTGCATAAACTCGAACAACGAGTCAGTGCAGGTACTATCTGGGCGCAGGAAAAAAAAAGATGTTAGCTCTACTCCAAAAAATACTTCATTTCCTGAATATGGGTGTCCAACTAGAATGACGCCATTGATTTAATTTTAGGGCTTCTCTAACCGCAGATGTACACTGTTGTAGACAAATATAAATGTCTCATTGATCTCAAACTTATTAATACAGTACATCTCAAACTCCTTTTAATGGAAATTAAGAAACAACTAATAATGACGCATTGAGGATTAACCCATCCAATGTAAACCTGCTTTGAAATCACGTTAACTTACAGAAATATGTCAAGATCGAGGCCCATGTTATGATTTCATGTTATGATTTTGTTTCCAAATCTATAAAAAACAAGTACAAAAAGTTTTAATTAAAACAAAACCCGCGTCGATGTTACACAATGCCTAGATGCAGCTGTGCCTATAACGTCGATGTTATAGGCACAGGACATTCCTATTGATTCGATTACTTGATGTTATTTTTGTGCAAAGTGAAAATATATCTCGGCAATTTCCCGTGTGTGGCGACGAATTTTTAATATATCTCGGCATTTTCCCGTCTGTTATTTCAGGCGGTGTATGACTGACCATGCCGCGATTTAAAATAAATATATCTCGGCAATTTCCCGTGTGTGGCGACACGTGAACGAAGCTATGCTCCTCTCTCCACATTATTGTGACGACGTATAAATTGAATATTTCATCGTGACGATTGTCATCAAATGGACGAATTTTTAATATATCTCGGCATTTTCCCATCTGTTATTTCGGGCGGTGTATGACTGACCATGCCGCGATTTAAACAAAATGTATATATCTCGGCATTTTCCCGTCTCTTATTTCGGGCGGTGTATGACTGACCATGCCGTGATTTAAAAAAAAAAATATCTCAATGGACTTGAAGTTACAGGCCTTTGAGAATTCATTTCGTTCTATAAAGGGCAACTTTCATCGGATTTTCCTCCCGTTTTTTTTCAACCGAGTCTAAAACTATGTTAGCGACTGTGAAAAATGAAATGAAATATCGAATTTGATTTGAAATAAAACTGTGTGAGAGAGGAAGACACCACGGGCCTACAAAACAGGCCTCAAAGCTATGCGAGTTAATAAAATGGTGGATATTTGTTTATATGAAGGCTCTCCCAGAATGGGTGGAGCTATGGTTCCCAGAATGTGTGGAGCTTTGGGGTTTTGTCTTCTCTGCAAGAACAAGAAGAACAAGAAGAAGAAGAAGAAGAACAACAACAACAACAACAACAACAACAGCAGAGGGCACTCTATGAGCAGCGTCTGCGACGCGGCTAAAAATTATGTAATAGAAGGTCAGTCTGGGCATGCCTGCGTGCATCCCTCTGTCAACAGTTGGCCCATATGGGAGTTATACGCCTTACATTTGCTCACCATCAATTCTGATCGCCATATTTTTATCAACCATATTCGAGGAAATCTGCAAACAGTATTGTTGAGTAAGGCGAGGATAGATGGACTTACAACAAAAACTGTTCTCCCTTCATCTTCTCCCTTCAAATTCAGGATGTGACAACAAAATGTGAAAAAAAAGATCGAGGGGTATATAGTTTGGTTTGGCAGGAGGTATAGGTTCCCATGCACCCCCTCCCCCCCTAAAACTAAATTCCAAAATGATTTTTAGCATCCCTAGGACATCTACTTAAATAATTTTGATGTTGCCAGTGGTGAAAAAATGTCCCACGTGGTCCTAATTAGCATATTTACAAGATGGCTGCCATCCGCATCCATTAAAACGCTAAGTGTCATATGTCAGTAACTAATGAGCCGATTTTGATGATCTTGGTGTCGATATTATGGTTTTCTGAGGTGCTGAATCGATTTTCGAGGTTTTCAAAACGATTCGAGGTCAAGCTCACATGATTCAGGCGAAGTTCAAGGTCATTTTGTCAAGAAATCGCTTCATTTTCATTTTCCGACATGCATTCTTTTGGACCCAGCTCCCATAGAATGGTGATAGAAGCTTACTTATTAAAAACTTTTCTTATTATCACATTATTCGTATTATTATATGTATATGTTAATATGTGTATTGATATTTATATGTATACCTCTCTTTTTCCTATTGGTGAAGGTGTATGCTGCTTCAACAGTGAATCCTTGATTCCAGTGATGGTGATATGCAGAGACTATATCATATAACTATATGTGTACAGCGAACTAATACCCGTTTAGCAATAGTGATGGTGGACAGTCAAGCTTAATTAGCCATGGTGAAAAAGAAGAGGAAAAGTGAACAAAGCTCAGATGCGTCTGAACCCTCTGTGAAACAGAAGTGTCTTCCCTCCACTTGCGTGTTGCTCACACCCAAGGAATCTGATGATAATCTCTTGTTACCACAGGCGCTGTTACCAAGACTTCACAACGCACCTGGATCGATTGAAGAATCCATCTGCTGATGCTTCAACCGCCCCATCAACATCACAGAGGCACCACTCTCCTCACAAGCAGAAATCTGTAGATGCTGATCCTGTCAAATTTCCACCTGATGAATGCATTTTCTGTAAGAATGAAATCAAAGTGAATGGCAAGAATCAGAGGCCAACTCACAAATTTACAGCCTGAAAGAAGAAGGAGTCAGGATGGAAGAAAATCGAACCTATGGCAGTAGCAATATTGGAAACAGCCGTCTGTACTGTAAAGTCAAGGGCATGGATGACCTCTTTGCAGCTGAGGCTCGCTACCATGACTTTTGTTACCACCACTTCTTTTGTGACTACCACAATCATAAACAGAAGCTGGAGAAGAAGGATGAGTCTGACACGGAGCAAGCTCGGAAGATTGCTGCTCACAACGCAGCATACAATGTTGTGAAGGAGCTGCTAAAGACCCAGGTCATACACAACCCACAGGTCCTGCCCCTCAGTACTGTTCATGACCGCTAGTTCATTGAGCTTGATGTGCAAGAAGCCCCCAACCCCAACTAAAGGTCTATAAAGCTCATGGCAAGCCTTGAGAAGGATGAGGAACTAGGCGAACACCTTTCCTTCTCAAAAGTGGCTCTTAAGGAGCGAGGATGCTTCTCATTCTGGCTAGTATAAAGCATTAGCATCACCCTAGCTGATGCCATAGCATGTGCCTATCAGTTGGGGACAGTCGATCAGTTGAAGGACACTGCTCTGTACTTGCGACAGGTGATCCAAAAGGCTTTCGAGAAGTCAGCTGATCTGCCCTGGCCATCCACTGCTGACGAGTTGGACAAGCAGGCTGGGGAGGAGTTGCCTGAGGAGCTCAAGTGGTTCCTCAACCTTGTCCTGTCTGGGTGTGACCCTGAGGTGGAGAAGTGTGAGAGGACACGCCGGCTTGTCTACTCTATCGGGCAGGACCTCTGTCGAGCAGTGACTAATGGACAGTCGAAGTTGTCAAAGCATATGTTCCTGTGTCCAACTGTCTGACACCTCTACCGCAGTAAGCAGTTGACAACGATCTTGAACTGACTGGGTCACTGCGAGTCTTATGACTTTGGGTTAGAGCTGGAGACAGCCATAGCCAAGGCACTGGACGAGGATTCAACTTACCTTACTCCTCAGATCATCTGTGGCGAGGGCAATGCTGTGTTCTACAGTGAGTGGGACAATCTCAACTAGATCACCACGAACATCCATGGCTCGAACGTGGTCAACAGTGCTGGGGGCATCATGATCCAGGAGATAACGCCGTATGCTACACCAAGCACTGAATGGACCCTCCCTCTCTACGACAGGAGCAAGAAGAGGAGCCTGAAGCTGGATATTCCAGACACTCTCCCTCCTGTGTACCTTGACACTGGCACGGGCAAACACGAACAGCTCATCAACATCAGCGAGCTGGCAGGTGAACTGGGCAAGGATTGGTGTTCCATCCTCCTTGGCTTCTATGTGTTCTTGGGGGACGACTGTACCAGCGCCTTCAAGGGCAAGGGGAAGGTGGCGCCACTGAAGAAGCTCCAGAAGAACCACAAGTTCCACAAGGCTTTCAGGTAAATTACACTTACATATCAACAATTACATATTCACATAGAAGTGTTGTTTCAAATTAATTGTAGTAGTGATCGTATCTCATGTACTATGTTACACGCAGCTCGGCGTGGCATGGAAGGTGGTCCCAGAGGTGCAGGAGCAGTTGGAGGTCTTCACCTGCGCCATGTATGGTCAAGCCCTTGAGAGTTCTGTGATCGTGATGAGGAGCAAGCTGCTCAAGAAGCTGGTGGGAGAGGACCACATGCTCAACTCCAAGTCGAAGGTTGACATGGTGCGCCTGCCTCCCTGCCAGGACTCGCTCGTCCCTCATGTACAGTGAGTCAACCACCGTGTGGCCTGCTACAGGCGTGCTGCTGAGCCTACCTTTGAGCGCCCCAAACCGTATGACGAGGGTCAAGGGTGGATGAAGACAGAGGAGGCAATGCTGGAGCCTGTGTGGTCAATTGGCCCTATCTTGCCCCCATCACTCCTTCACCTGTTGGACACTGATGAAGCTGAAAATGATGAGGGCCAGCAAGAGTGCGAAGATGCTGAGCCGTATCCAGAGGAGGCTATGGAGATAGATGATGATGATCTTCTCATGGATGCTAAGGATGACTCTTAGACTTTGCTACAATGTCACTTATAATAATAGATAATAAATATAAAATAATAAATATAAAAGGGCTCAGTTGTCTTTCTATGATGTCTGGTTCAGGAGTTATTATAGTCACAAATTTTCATCACATGCATGGAGGTCAATGCGCTAAGTGTCCCTAATTGACACATCCTATTACCTTGAAGATGACCTTAACCCCATGACGTTGACCTCAAATTGTCTTATTAGTTGGGATAATAAGAAAAGTTTTTAAAGCAATAAGTAAGCTTCTATCGCCACATCTATGGGAGCTGGGTCAAAAAGAATGCATGTCGGAAAATGAAAATGAAGCGATTTCTTAACAAAATGACCCTGACCTTCACCTGAATCATGTAACCTTAACCTCCAATCGTTTTGAAAACCTCGGAAATCGATTCAGCACCTCAGAAAACCATGATATTGACACCAAGATCATAAAAATCGGCTCATTAGTTACTGACATATGACACTTGGCGTTGGTGTTGTCAGGAGACTGTGGCATTATCACAGGCGGACGGACCTCTCATTCACAAATACACGTTACAAACTCCAAATTAATTGGGGTACAAATGCAACTTTGTAGGGGGGACCCGACCAAGGTAAGACCTATAACAGAACGGATCTGGATACAACATAACAAAAGGAACAACAGAAAGAGAGGACGGAAATGTCATCAGCAGGGCCGATGGAGACAACGGACGGAGACAGACAAACAAGGGACACGGGTAACAATGAGGTGTGGGGAAAAATACTCCGGGTGGACAAGATGGACAGAGAAGAAAATTTAGGGGGGAATAAGGGGTTAACGATGTAGAAAACATCATGGTTTTGGATGGGGATTGATTTGAGATGGCGGTGAACAGCTGTCATGAAGACCTGGAGGGAGGAGTGGGATTGAAGAGAGTGAGGGAGTTTGTTCCAGAGGCGGGAGAAAAGAGGAATGAAAGAGTGAAGGTGAGCAGAGACCCTAGATTTTGGGAGTTTCACTAGAAGGGGTTATTGGTGAACTGCGTGTACCCTGTGATACCTGGGTGGGTGGGGGGGAGAGAAAGCATGGAGAGGGCAGAGGGTGCAAGACCAGAAAGGAGGCAGAAGAAGACAGAGAGAACAACGACCTGTCGGCGATGGCGATTTGATAGTCCAATACACTCAGATTCATTGCGGGCGATTTAAATGGTCTTGAAGGTCTTGGTTTCCACGGCGTCAAGCTGAGCAAGGTGTGAGGCAGTGGAGCAAGCCCAGAGGGGAGAGCAGTACTCCATCAAACTGCGGATGAAGGCCTTGGAGGTAGATAGGAGTTCAGGTGTGCCAAGGAACGACTTTGCACAATGGCGGATGCCCAATCCGCGACTGACTTCGAAGGCCAAATTTGAAATTTGGGAACTAAGCTGTAATGAACAGGTGGAATTGTAACTGTAATGAACAGGTGGAATTGTAACTGTAATGAACAGGTGGAATTGTAACTGTAATGAACAGGCGGAATTGTAACTGTAATGAAGGGGCGATGCCCGAGGGGCCCCGATTTGGTCGTTTAAACATAACATTCAGAGATATATTGGTTTGTAAGTGGAGCCGATGCTCACTTTGTCCTTACTGCAGGGCCGATGCCAATTCACCTTGTTACCTGTCTGAGCAAGTAATAGATGATTCAAGCATCCAGGTAGGTTGTACTCTGGTGAAGGGACATGTCACAGGCATCTCTTCAATGGCTAAGTTGGTGTGCTCCACAATGAGGAACTGAACTGATAACCATCCACCTTACCAATAAGCTATCATTTTGGGAACTGAACTGATAACCATCCACCTTACCAATAAGCTATCATTTTGGGAACTGAACTGATAACCATCCACCTTACCAATAAGCTATCATTTTGGGAACTGAACTGATAACAATCCACCTTACCAATAAGCTATCATTTTGGAAACTGAACTGATAACAATCCACATTACCAATAAGCTATCATTTTGGGAACTGAACTGATAACCATCCACCTCACCAATAAGCTATCATTTTTGGAACTGAACTGATAACAATCCACATTACCAATGAGCTATCATTTTGGGAACTGAACTGATAACAATCCACCTGATCAATAAGCTATCATTTTGGGAACTGAACTGATAACCATCCACCTCACCAATAAGCTATCGTTTTGGGAACTGAACTGATAACCATCCACCTCACCAATAAGCTATCATTTTGGGAACTGAACTGATAACCATCCACCTGACCAATAAGCTATCATTTTGGGAACTGAACTGATAACAATCCACCTTACCAATAAGCTATCATTTTGGGAACTGAACTGATAACAATCCACCTTACCAATAAGCTATCATTTTGGGAACTGAACTGATAACAATCCACCTTACCAATAAGCTATCATTTTGGGAACTGAACTGATAACCATCCACCTCACCAATAAGCTATCATTTTGGGAACTGAACTGATCACAATCCACCTTACCAATAAGCTATCATTTTGGGAACTGAACTGATAACCATCCACCTCACCAATAAGCTATCATTTTGGGAACTGAACTGATAACCATCCACCTTAGCAATAAGCTATCATTTTGGGAACTGAACTGATAACCATCCACCTTACCAATAAGCTATCATTTTGGGAACTGAACTGATAACCATCCACCTTAGCAATAAGCTATCATTTTGGGAACTGAACTGATAACCATCCACCTTACCAATAAGCTATCATTTTGGGAACTGAACTGATCACCATCCACCTCACCAATAAGCTATCATTTTGAGAACTGAACTGATTACCATCCACCTTACCAATAAGCTATCATTTTGGGAACTGAACTGATAACCATCCACCTTAGCAATAAGCTATCATTTTGGGAACTGAACTGATAACCATCCACCTTACCAATAAGCTATCATTTTGGGAACTGAACTGATAACCATCCACCTCACCAATAAGCTATCATTTTGGGAACTGAACTGATAACAATCCACCTTACCAATAAGCTATCATTTTGGTAACTGAACTGATAACAATCCACCTTACCAATAAGCTATCATTTTGGGAACTGAACTGATAACCATCCACATTGCCAATGAGCTATCATTTTGGTAACTGAACTGATAACCATCCACCTCACCAATAAGCTATCATTTTGGGAACTGAACTGATAACAATCCACCTTACCAATAAGCTATCATTTTGGGAACTGAACTGATAACCATCCACATTACCAATGAGCTATCATTTTGGGAACTGAACTGATAACCATCCACATTACCAATGAGCTATCATTTTGGGAACTGAACAAATAACCATCCACCTCACCAATAAGCAATCATTTTGGGAACTGAACTGATAACCATCCACCTCACCAATAAGCTATCATTTTGGGAACTGAACTGATAACAATCCACCTTACCAATAAGCTATCATTTTGGGAACTGAACTGATAACCATCCACATTACCAATGAGCTATCATTTTGGGAACTGAACTGATAACCATCCACCTCACCAATAAGCTATCATTTTGGGAACTGAACTGATAACAATCCACCTTACCAATAAGCTATCATTTTGGGAACTGAACTGATAACCATCCACATTACCAATGAGCTATCATTTTGGGAACTGAACTGATAACCATCCACCTCACCAATAAGCTATCATTTTGGGAACTGAACTGATAACCATCCACATTACCAATGAGCTATCATTTTGGGAACTGAACAAATAACCATCCACCTCACCAATAAGCTATCATTTTGGGAACTGAAATGATAACCATCCACATTACCAATGAGCTATCATTTTGGGAACTGAACTGATAACCATCCACCTTAGCAATAAGCTATCATTTTGGGAACTGAACTGATAACAATCCACCTTACCAATGAGCTATCATTTTGGGAACTGAACTGATTACCATCCACCTCACCAATAAGCTATCATTTTGGGAACTGAACTGATAACCATCCACATTACCAATGAGCTATCATTTTGGGAACTGAACTGATAACCATCCACATTACCAATGAGCTATCATTTTGGGAACTGAACTGATAACCATCCACATTACCAATAAGCTATCATTTTGGGAACTGAACTGATAACAATCCACCTTACCAATGAGCTATCATTTTGGGAACTGAACTGATAACCATCCACCTCAACAATAAGCTATCATTTTGGGAACTGAACTGATAACAATCCACCTTACCAATAAGCTATCATTTTGGGAACTGAACTGATAACCATCCACCTTACCAATAAGCTATCATTTTGGGAACTGAACTGATAACCATCCACTTTACCAATAAGCTATCATTTTGGGAACTGAACTGATAACAATCCACCTTACCAATAAGCTATCATTTTGGGAACTGAACTGATAACCATCCACCTCACCAATAAGCTATCATTTTGGGAACTGAACTGATAACAATCCACCTTACCAATAAGCTATCATTTTGGGAACTGAACTGATAACCATCCACCTCACCAATAAGCTATCATTTTGGGAACTGAACTGATAACCATCCACCTTACCAATAAGCTATCATTTTGGGAACTGAACTGATAACAATCCACCTTACCAATAAGCTATCATTTTGGGAACTGAACTGATAACCATCCACCTTACCAATAAGCTATCATTTTGGGAACTGAACTGATAACAATCCACCTTACCAAAAAGCTATCATTTTGGGAACTGAACTGATAACCATCCACCTCACCAATAAGCTATCATTTTGGGAACTGAACTGATAACCATCCACATTACCAATGAGCTATCATTTTGGGAACTGAACTGATAACCATCCACCTCACCAATAAGCTATCATTTTGGGAACTGAACTGATAACCATCCACATTACCAATGAGCTATCATTTTGGGAACTGAACTGATAACAATCCACCTTACCAAAAAGCTATCATTTTGGGAACTGAACTGATAACAATCCACCTTACCAATAAGCTATCATTTTGGGAACTGAACTGATAACCATCCACATTACCAATGAGCTATCATTTTGGGAACTGAACTGATAACCATCCACCTCACCAATAAGCTATCATTTTGGGAACTGAACTGATAACCATCCACATTACCAATGAGCTATCATTTTGGGAACTGAACAAATAACCATCCACCTCACCAATAAGCAATCATTTTGGGCACTGAACTGATAACCATCCACCTCACCAATAAGCTATCATTTTGGGAACTGAACTGATAACAATCCACCTTACCAATAAGCTATCATTTTGGTAACTGAACTGATAACAATCCACCTTACCAATAAGCTATCATTTTGGGAACTGAACTGATAACCATCCACATTACCAATGAGCTATCATTTTGGGAACTGAACTGATAACCATCCACCTCACCAATAAGCTATCATTTTGGGAACTGAACTGATAACAATCCACCTTACCAATAAGCTATCATTTTGGGAACTGAACTGATAACCATCCACATTACCAATGAGCTATCATTTTGGGAACTGAACTGATAACCATCCACCTCACCAATAAGCTATCATTTTGGGAACTGAACTGATAACCATCCACATTACCAATGAGCTATCATTTTGGGAACTGAACAAATAACCATCCACCTCACCAATAAGCTATCATTTTGGGAACTGAAATGATAACCATCCACATTACCAATGAGCTATCATTTTGGGAACTGAACTGATAACCATCCACATTACCAATAAGCTATCATTTTAGGAACTGAACAAATAACCATCCACCTCACCAATAAGCTATCATTTTGGGAACTGAAATGATAACCATCCACATTACCAATGAGCTATCATTTTGGGAACTGAACTGATAACCATCCACATTACCAATGAGCTATCATTTTGGGAACTGAACTGATAACCATCCACATTACCAATAAGCTATCATTTTGGGAACTGAACTGATAACAATTCACCTTACCAATAAGCTATCATTTTGGGAACTGAACTGATAACCATCCACCTTAGCAATAAGCTATCATTTTGGGAACTGAACTGATAACCATCCACCTCACCAATAAGCTATCATTTTGGGAACTGAACTGATAACCATCCACATTACCAATGAGCTATCATTTTGGGAACTGAACTGATAACCATCCACATTACCAATGAGCTATCATTTTGGGAACTGAACTGATAACCATCCACATTACCACTAAGCTATCATTTTGGGAACTGAACTGATAACAATCCACCTTACCAATGAGCTATCATTTTGGGAACTGAACTGATAACCATCCACCTCACCAATAAGCTATCATTTTGGGAACTGAACTGATAACAATCCACCTTACCAATAAGCTATCATTTTGGGAACTGAACTGATAACCATCCACCTTACCAATAAGCTATCATTTTGGGAACTGAACTGATAACCATCCACTTTACCAATAAGCTATCATTTTGGGAACTGAACTGATAACAATCCACCTTACCAATAAGCTATCATTTTGGGAACTGAACTGATAACCATCCACCTCACCAATAAGCTATCATTTTGGGAACTGAACTGATAACAATCCACCTTACCAATAAGCTATCATTTTGGGAACTGAACTGATAACCATCCACCTCACCAATAAGCTATCATTTTGGGAACTGAACTGATAACCATCCACCTTACCAATAAGCTATCATTTTGGGAACTGAACTGATAACAATCCACCTTACCAATAAGCTATCATTTTGGGAACTGAACTGATAACCATCCACCTTACCAATAAGCTATCATTTTGGGAACTGAACTGATAACAATCCACCTTACCAAAAAGCTATCATTTTGGGAACTGAACTGATAACCATCCACCTCACCAATAAGCTATCATTTTGGGAACTGAACTGATAACAATCCACCTTACCAATAAGCTATCATTTTGGGAACTGAACTGATAACCATCCACCTCACCAATAAGCTATCATTTTGGGAACTGAACTGATAACAATCCAGCTTACCAGCTATCATTTTGGTAACTGAACTGATCACCATCCACCTTACCAATAAGCTATCATTTTGGGAACTGAACTGATAACCATCCACCTCACCAATAAGCTATCATTTTGGGAACTGAACTGATAACAATCCACATTACCAATAAGCTATCATTTTGGGAACTGAACTGATAACCATCCACCTCACCAATAAGCTATCATTTTGGGAACTGAACTGATAACAATCCACATTACCAATGAGCTATCATTTTGGGAACTGAACTGATAACAATCCACCTTACCAATAAGCTATCATTTTGGGAACTGAACTGATAACCATCCACCTCACCAATAAGCTATCATTTTGGGAACTGAACTGATAACCATCCACCTCACCAATAAGCTATCATTTTGGGAACTGAACTGATAACCATCCACCTGACCAATAAGCTATCATTTTGGGAACTGAACTGATAACAATCCACCTTACCAATAAGCTATCATTTTGGGAACTGAACTGATAACAATCCACCTTACCAATAAGCTATCATTTTGGGAACTGAACTGATAACAATCCACCTCACCAAGAAGCTATCATTTTGGGAACTGAACTGATAACCATCCACCTCACCAATAAGCTATCATTTTGGGAACTGAACTGATAACAATCCACCTTACCAATAAGCTATCATTTTGGGAACTGAACTGATAACCATCCACCTCACCAATAAGCTATCATTTTGGGAACTGAACTGATAACCATCCACCTTCGCAATAAGCTATCATTTTGGGAACTGAACTGATAACCATCCACCTTACCAATAAGCTATCATTTTGGGAACTGAACTGATAACCATCCACCTTAGCAATAAGCTATCATTTTGGGAACTGAACTGATAACCATCCACCTTAGCAATAAGCTATCATTTTGGGAACTGAACTGATAACCATCCACCTTACCAATAAGCTATCATTTTGGGAACTGAACTGATAACCATCCACCTTAGCAATAAGCTATCATTTTGTGAACTGAACTGATAACCATCCACCTTACCAATAAGCTATCATTTTGGGAACTGAACTGATAACCATCCACCTCACCAATAAGCTATCATTTTGGGAACTGAACTGATAACCATCCACCTTACCAATAAGCTATCATTTTGGGAACTGAACTGATAACCATCCACCTTAGCAATAAGCTATCATTTTGGAAACTGAACTGATAACCATCCACCTCACCAATGAGCTATCATTTTGGGAACTGAACTGATAACCATCCACCTCACCAATAAGCTATCATTTTGGGAACTGAACTGATAACAATCTACCTCACCAATAAGCTATCATTTTGGGAACTGAACTGATAACAATCTACCTCACCAATAAGCTATCATTTGGGAACTGAACTGATAACAATCTACCTCACCAATAAGCTATCATTTTGGGAACTGCACTGATAACAATCCACCTCACCAATAAGCTATCATTTTGGGAACTGGACTGATAACAATCCACCTCACCAATAAGCTATCATTTTGGGAACTGAACTGATAACAATCCACCTCACCAATAAGCTATCATTTTGGGAACTGGACTGATAACAATCCACCTCACCAATAAGCTATCATTTTGGGAACTGAACTGATAACCATCCACCTCACCAATAAGCTATCATTTTGGGAACTGAACTGATAACCATCCACCTCACCAATAAGCTATCATTTTGGGAACTGATCTGATAACCATCCACCTTCCCAATAAGCTATCATTTTGGGAACTGAACTGATAACCATCCACCTCACCAATAAGCTATCATTTTGGGAACTGAACTGATAACCATCCACCTCACCAATAAGCTATCATTTTGGGAACTGAACTGATAACAATCCACCTTACCAATAAGCTATCATTTTGGGAACTGAACTGATAACAATCCACCTTACCAATAAGCTATCATTTTGGGAACTGAACTGATAACAATCCACCTTACCAATAAGCTATCATTTTGGGAACTGAACTGATAACCATCCACCTCACCAATAAGCTATCATTTTGGGAACTGAACTGATAACCATCCACCTCACCAATAAGCTATCATTTTGGGAACTGAACTGATAACCATCCACCTTACCAATAAGCTATCATTTTGGGAACTGAACTGATAACAATCCACCTTACCAATAAGCTATCATTTTGGGAACTGAACTGATAACAATCCACCTTACCAAAAAGCTATCATTTTGGGAACTGAACTGATAACCATCCACCTTACCAATAAGCTATCATTTTGGGAACTGAACTGATAACAATCCACCTTACCAAAAAGCTATCATTTTGGGAACTGAACTGATAACCATCCACCTCACCAATAAGCTATCATTTTGGGAACTGAACTGATCACCATCCACCTTACCAATAAACTATCATTTTGGGAACTGAACTGATAACCATCCACCTCACCAATAAGCTATTATTTTGGGAACTGAACTGATAACAATCCACCTCACCAATAAGCTATCATTTTGGGAACTGAACTGATAACCATCCACCTCACCAATAAGCTATCATTTTGGGAACTGAACTGATAACCATCCACCTCACCAATAAGCTATTATTTTGGGAACTGATCTGATAACCATCCACCTCACCAATAAGCTATCATTTTGGGAACTGAACTGATAACCATCCCCCTCACCAATAAGCTATCATTTTGGGAATTGAACTGATAACAATCCACCTCACCAATAAGCTATCATTTTGGGAACTGAACTGATAACCATCCACCTCACCAATAAGCTATCATTTTGGGAATTGAACTGATAACAATCCACCTTACCAATAAGCTATCATTTTGGGAACTGAACTGATAACCATCCACCTCACCAATAAGCTATCATTTTGGGAACTGAACTGATAACCATCCACATTACCAATGGGCTATCATTTTGGGAACTGAACTGATAACCATCCACATTACCAATGAGCTATCATTTTTGAAACTGAACTGATAACCATCCACCTTACCAATAAGCTATCATTTTGGGAACTGAACTGATAACCATCCACCTTACCAATGAGCTATCATTTTGGTAACTGAACTGATAACCATCCACATTACCAATGAGCTATCATTTTGGGAACTGAACTGATAACCATCTACCTTACCAATGAGCTATCATTTTGGGAACTGAACTGATAACCATCCACCTCACCAATAAGCTATCATTTTGGGAACTGAACTGATAATCATCTACCTTACCAATAAGCTATCATTTTGGGAACTGAACTGATAACCATCCACCTTACCAATAAGCTATCATTTTGGGAACTGAACTGATAACCATCCACATTACCAATGAGCTCTCATTTTGGGAACTGAACTGATAACCATCTACCTTACCAATGAGCTATCATTTTGGGAACTGAACTGATAACCATCCACCTTACCAATGAGCTATCATTTTGGTAACTGAACTGATAACCATCCACATTACCAATGAGCTATCATTTTGGGAACTGAACTGATAACCATCTACCTTACCAATGAGCTATCATTTTGGGAACTGAACTGATAACCATCCACCTTACCAATAAGCTATCATTTTGGGAACTGAACTGATAATCATCTACCTTACCAATAAGGTATCATTTTGGGAACTGAACTGATAACCATCCACCTTACCAATAAGCTATCATTTTGGGAACTGAACTGATAATCATCCACCTTACCAATAAGCTAACATTTTGGGAACTGAACTGATAATCATCCACCTCACCAATAAGCTATAATTATGGGAACTGAACTGATAACAATCCACCTTACCAATGAGCTATCATTTTGGGAACTGAACTGATAACCATCCATCTTACCAATAAGCTATCATTTTGGGAACTGAACTGATAATCATCCACCTCACCAATAAGCTATAATTATGGGAACTGAACTGATAACAATCCACCTTACCAATGAGCT
The DNA here is from genome assembly GCF_964187855.1 of Myxine glutinosa. Taxonomy (NCBI): domain Eukaryota; kingdom Metazoa; phylum Chordata; class Myxini; order Myxiniformes; family Myxinidae; genus Myxine; species Myxine glutinosa. Next base: position 146,869,869 of record NC_136265.1, read on the forward strand.
ATCATTTTGGGAACTGAACTGATAACCATCCACCTTACCAATAAGCTATCATTTTGGGAATTGAACTGATAACCATCCACCTCACCAATGAGCTATCATTTTGGGAACTGAACTGATAACAATCCACCTTACCAATTAGCTATCATTTTGGGAACTGAACTGATAACCATCCACCTCACCAATAAGCTATCATTTTGGGAACTGAACTGATAACCATCCACCTTACCAATGAGCTATCATTTTGGGAACTGAACTGATAACCATCCACCTCACCAATAAGCTATCATTTTGGGAACTGAACTGATAATCATCTACCTTACCAATAAGCTATCATTTTGGGAACTGAACTGATAACCATCCACCTTACCAATAAGCTATCATTTTGGGAACTGAACTGATAACCATCCACCTTACCAATAAGCTATCATTTTGGGAACTGAACTGATAATCATCCACCTTACCAATAAGCTATCATTTTGGGAACTGAACTGATAATCATCTACCTTACCAATAAGCTATCATTTTGGGAACTGAACTGATAACCATCCACCTTACCAATAAGCTATCATTTTGGGAACTGAACTGATAACCATCCACATTACCAATGAGCTCTCATTTTGGGAACTGAACTGATAACCATCTACCTTACCAATGAGCAAACATTTTGGGAACTGAACTGATAACCATCCACCTTACCAATGAGCTATCATTTTGGTAACTGAACTGATAACCATCCACATTACCAATGAGCTATCATTTTGGGAACTGAACTGATAACCATCTACCTTACCAATGAGCTATCATTTTGGGAACTGAACTGATAACCATCCACCTTACCAATAAGCTATCATTTTGGGAACTGAACTGATAATCATCTACCTTACCAATAAGGTATCATTTTGGGAACTGAACTGATAACCATCCACCTTACCAATAAGGTATCATTTTGGGAACTGAACTGATAATCATCCACCTCACCAATAAGCTATAATTATGGGAACTGAACTGATAACAATCCACCTTACCAATGAGCTATCATTTTGGGAACTGAACTGATAACCATCCACCTTACCAATAAGCTATCATTTTGGGAACTGAACTGATAATCATCCACCTCACCAATAAGCTATAATTATGGGAACTGAACTGATAACAATCCACCTTATCAATGAGCTATCATTTTGGGAACTGAACTGATAACCATCCACCTTACCAATAAGCTATCATTTTGGGAATTGAACTGATAACCATCCACCTCCCCAATAAGCTATCATTTTGGGAATTGAACTGATAACCATCCACCTCACAAATGAGCTATCATTTTGGGAACTGAACTGATAACCATCCACCTCACCAATGAGCTATCATTTTGGGAACTGAACTGATAACCATCCACCTTACCAATAAGCTATCATTTTGGGAATTGAACTGATAACCATCCACCTCACCAATGAGCTATCATTTTGGGAACTGAACTGATAACCATCCACCTTACCAATAAGCTATCATTTTGGGAATTGAACTGATAACCGTCCACCTCACCAATGAGCGATCATGTTCCATGGATTTAATAACAGTGATATTTATTTTAACCAATGCCAACACCACATTTGGCGAGGCCCAGGACCTGTGGTCACGCTCTTTTGAACTCCATCAAACAAGTTATCGAGTGTGCTTAAGAGGTAATGTCCCAGTACAATGATAACACCCGTGTCGTTTATGGGCGCAGTGTGCAACTGTGCACCTTGCTTACAAAGTTTAGGCCAAACCATTTGTCTTTTGGGGTCTCTGCATGTCACAATTATCACACCATCTGGTCTTACCACTTTCGTAATGCTCCATTTGACACTTTTGTGATGCCCTCAACAAGGCCAAGCACCGTGGAAATTTAACGCAGCGGCTGTCAGGAAATTTTGTTTCACTCACTGGATGTCTGATGAAAATCAGGCGGGAGAGCGCAAGAGATCTCCATTGGAAGGTCACATTGTCCGCATGGAGACACATGGTGGAAAGGATACGGCTCAACCATTGTAGGAATCCCATTTTAATAGCTGTAGCACTTCTCCCTGACTTGTTTGTAGGCCTACCTGAGTGTATAGGCCTATCGTCTATGCCACAGGTATATTCTGAGTCAAAATAGTTTATACCTTGGGATGTGATCTCTGGTGATAAATACCTCCCCACAACTCTCACCCCAGTCTATATCTAGATGCTATTAGGGTTAGCGTTAGGGTTAGGGTTAGGATTAGGGTTAGGATTAGGATTAGGGTTAGGGTTAGGGTTAGGGTTAGGGTTAGGGTTGATTTCATGCAGAATATAACCGATTTTGGGTTCGGGTTAATTTCATGCAGCATATACCTGGTATATTGTGGACTAGCCAAGACTATATCCAAGTACAAACAAATCAGGGAAAAAGGTTATACCTGTAACACCAGGTCACAAAACGTTAATTGGTAAATCTTAATGGGGAAAACTTTATGAAGTGTTTCCTTTTGATATTTTCCATTAGATCCAAACCCTACACTTTGGCCATTCAAACAAACATGCATTGTGCTCTTGCCACACATCACTCGGTAACTTGTATACTTTCCCAGCCTAATTTACAAACGCCCAACAACAACTATGCAGAACATATAATCGTTCAATCAAGTCACCTGTCAAGAACCTGGATGCGACATTTTGTGAAGCTGGGCCAAAAGCTGTCAATGTCAGGCTGTAAAACATAAAGTAGGCCAACACTCAACATCCCTCACCTGCAGCTTTTTGACAATTCACCAAGATTCTTCTCCTTGACAACATCTGCTGTTTTTATATCATTACTACCTCTACCACCGAAGGTGGATGGAGGTTATGTTTTCACCCCTATGTGTCTGTTTGTGTTTGCCCGTTTGTTTGTTTGTCTGTGAAAAAGATATCTCAAAAAGATGTGGACTAATTCGGACGAAACTTGGTGGACAGGTTGTGTGTCTGACAAGGAAGAGTTTTTTTTTTGTATACAGGATCGAGGCTCGTGAAAGAGCTAACATTTATCACACAAAAAAATCTAAACAGACACACAAAGTATATAATAAGGGGAGTGGTAGATAAGATGGGAAGAGAAGGGGAAGCACACAAACACAACATTTGAGAGCAGGGACATCGGGAGATCTGTGGAAGGGAGAGGGCTTGGGGGGAGGAGGCACGGGAAGGGGGTGGGGTTGGAGAAGTATAAAACACAAGGACACTGCAAGGACTTCCAGGAAAGAAGTCGGAATTTCAAAAAAGTGTATCTGGGGTGAATTAGCGGGGGCAGAAAAGATCAAGGTTTTGGATGGGGGAAGATAAGAGATGGTGGTGAACAGCTGTTTTAAAGACCTGGAGGGAGGAGTGGGATTGAAGAGAGTGAGGGGGTTTGTTCCAGAGGTGGGAGAAAAGAGGAATGAAAGAGTGAAGGTGAATAGAGAGTTTTGATTTGGGCAGTTTAACCATAAGCGGGTTTCTGGCAGATCTTAGTGCGACCTGTAGGAATATTTGGGGTACAGAGCACAGATAGAGCTGGGGGTGCAAGGCCGGAGAGGATTCGGTAGAAGACAGAAAGACCACCAACCTGCCTGCGGTGAGTGAGTGAAAGGCCCTCGGAGTTAGCTTTCATCGCGGGAGATTCCAATGATTATTGATTTTCCTTTGTTTGATTTTATTTTATATTCAAATATTTATTATTATTTTATTTTATTTGATATTATTTCATTTTTATTATTTGATATTATTTATTATGATTTTTTTTTAATTTGATATTATTTTATTTTATTGTATTTATATGTTTGATATAGCTATTATTGATTGAGAATGATTTTCCTTTGTACCAAAGGTCTAGGGGAAAACCACATGGGCTCTATACCAAGGCTTCTTTTTCTGAAGATCCAAATAATGTGAACAGCATTCCACAATAGGTGATAGGGCGAGAGGGGTGTCGTGGTTGGTGTGTATTTTGGGCATAATCAGGTTGTTTTTTTTAAACAATTGGTAAGTATTTCGCAAATTTGTTATAGACCAAGAGAAGTGCTATATTTCATATTATTGCAAAATATCTGACCCATTGTCATCTCTGGCATAACTCAAACACTTTGATAAACAAGCTTGCCTTTTTACAAGCAAGTCGCTCGTTGCAGAACAGACATAAAGGGAAAAAGAAAAGGCAAAGAACAATATACCATGAACAAAAGGCTTTCAGAACCTACTGCTGCCACGGAAATAAAAGCAAACTCATATGGAAGCCAAATGCAAGACTTTCAGTACAGAAACAAAAAAAGAACAGAGGGAAAGAGAACGGGACTAGGTATAGTCAGGTTCACGATGTCAATAAATTATATTTCGTTCAAAATCATGGTAGATTAGCAAACCTATACATTTTTGGAAAGGTTATAGCATAAGGAAACTAAAAATCAATGTTTACATTTGGAGAGATACCTGTATGGCGGCCATTTTGGATTTTCAAAATGGCCACTGTAAAATACATATTTTGTTCTATTTCTGCCTCTAATTACCCTAAAAACTTTTTAAAATATACTAAACCTATATTTTCAGGGACAAGGAATCCAATGAAAGTATCAAATTAGTGCTATGGGGAAGGGTAAGACACGAATCAAAGGTTTTGAATTGCAAAATACTGTCTTTATATTCGCGATAAGTTGCATAATCAAATACATGTTATCATTTTGTACAGGCAGTTAATAACATCACAATGTGTCACAATAATTCATATCACCAAACATACACAGGCAGTCAGCAAAATCATATATACACATGCAGTCAGTATAACTTCACATCGACACAGGCAGTCAATGACAAAATATACACGGGCAGTCAATGGCATCAAACATACACGATTACAGAATATGCCATTTAGAGTTCGTCATCACTGTCCTGTGTGTCGTATCCGACAATATAGTCCGCATCGTTTTCACAGTCCGTTCCACACAAGCAAAGGTCGGTCAAATTGATTGGTAAATCGAATTGGTCGATCGAATCGAATTGGTCGAATGGAATTGGTCGAATTGGTCGAATCGAATTGGTCGGAATTGGCAAATGTAAACATTGATTTTCAGATTTTCCATGTAATAACGTTTCCAAAAATGTATAGGTTTGCTAATCTACCATGATTTTGAACGAAAAAACATAGCGAGCCTGACTAGTAGAGCGCAAGCCATGCCTCCGCCAGGCTGAAGGGTTTGTTTTGCATTCCATTGATAGGCCGGATCTGGATCCCGACCAGAACCAAAATCAAATGGACTTATTTTTGCAACCTACCCAAATTATTACCCTGCGCTCACGAAGCGAAAAACAGGGTTAGGCATTTGGGTGCGTACCTATGTGCGTACGTGTTGTGTACGTGACTGCATTTTTAAAATTCATTTTCTCGGCAACCGTTGGTCCGATTGACACGGAATTTTACCATAGGAGTGCCTCCGCCTGTCGAATTTTTTTTTATTCATAATTATGATGTCATAGGTCATGTGGTGTGGACGCCATCTTGGAAAAAACCTTACACCTCCATATCTCCCCAACTGCTCAATGGGAAAAAAATTTAAATATGGCTCATAGTGAACTACTCCCCATGGGGAATACGATATGTTAATGATGATGTCATCGGTGCCTTCGTTATGACGTCATAATTCGACAAGTACAAGAGTTATCCGATCATTATGAATTTTTATTCTCAGCAACTGTTGGTCTGATGAACACAAAATTTTCACCATAGGAGCGTCTCTTCCTGCACAATATTTTAATGATAATCATAACCTAATAGGTCATGTGGTACATGCGCCATCTTGAAAAAAAACGAAAAACGTTGCACCTCTATATCTCCAAAACCGCTCCATGGAAAAAATTGAAACGTGGCTCATTGTCCAGAACTCCATATGGGGAATCGGTGTTAACGATGACGTCATTGGTGCCGTAATTATGACATCATAATTCGACAGGGACAACCCTTAGTCTGATCAGTTTGAAATTTATTGAGCATGATCTATGCAACAATTATATTAGACAATTTAAATTTATGATGTAATCGCTCACGTGTCTGGCGGCCATATTGGATCAAAGGAAAAAAACGTTCAAAAACAGAAGAGTTGGCTCGCAACAAGTTGACTGCGCAGGGTACGTATTCTATGAATACCATTTAGTTCATCAAGTTTTGTCATCACTCGTCTACAACTTTTTGAAATGTCATACTATATATTGTTTTGGCCCCTTCCCTCAATGGAGAAGAATTTCTTAATACATCCAAAAAGATTCTATCCAGATTTGGATCTTCACCGAAATCGAATAAATTCTTCCTTGTCACACACCCAACGTGTTCACCAAGTTTCATCCGAATCCGTCCATAACTTTTTGAGATATCCTGCTCACAGACAGACAGACAAACAGACAGGCAGGGGTGGCAACAACCTCCATACACCTTCGGTGGCGGGGGTAATAAAAGAGGAAGACAAAATCATCTGCAAGTCCGAGTAGAGGAATATGATTTGGCAAGATGGTATGGTTCCATAACTCCAACCCACCACTGGAAAGGAGGCATAAAGAAGTAGACGTATAAAGCCAGAGGTGCAGAGATGACTTCGAAATAAAAGTGGATAACTGGCTTCTTCATAGCCAGAGGAGAATAGATTAACGATTCATCAACTCCACACGGCCACAGATATTCCTGAAGAGGAAGAGACCAATCTCCTTCCTCCAATTCTTACCCCCACACAGGCAGATGAAAAGAACAGAGTTGACTCCCATGAATAGTTTGATTGGAGATCAGTCATTGGTAAGTGCTAACTCTCCATCTCACAGGCTGGAGCCATCTGGTGGACGTTGAAATGACTGGTCCCTATGGGCAATCCAGCAGATAGGTAGATGACAAAGTAGTACTGTAAAGATACTGCTTCAAATTCATAGTTGCTTTTGACAAACTTTATAGATGTCTGAGAGGTCAGTGGTGTCCATTCTGACCCTGACGGAGTCATATCAGACTTGAGAAATGATGTGGGTTGCGTCCTCGCTTGACGCTCAGCACTTAGAGGATCGATCCCGTATATTGGAATTCCATTTAGGAGGGTTGAGTGGCCTGGACGAGGTTGATTTCTCATTAATTGCTACCTTGGCTGTCGAGAGAAAAACGACATCAAACGATGGCACAAAGAGTGCTCCAGAAGATCTCCAAGCTCACCGGCTTTGTTTCTCTGAAGTCAAGACCACTGTTTATATCTGATGTCTATGTCTGTACATAACAGTTCCTCCTTGATCCTTACAAAGTGCAAAAAGGTTGTTTTTTTTGTAATTAATACATTCAACCCCCACACCAGACTCACCTGTGTAATGTTTCGAGCGTCCACTCTGAGACTGGGAGGTACAGATGTCTGAGTCCCGGTCGACTCATAGCAAAGACTTTAAAAATGGTACGTGCTGTTTCCTCGCTTAATGCTCAGCATTTAAAAAGAATAGACCACTGATAAACAGCAATAGGTTAGCAACCATTGCGCAGACATTGATGTGTCTTTGTCCTCTTCTGACGTTGATTGACATCCGTATGACGTCCAACGTTATCAGGGCACAATATAATTTTTCTCCATGTGCGGTGTGAAAACCGACGCAAAATACCATGTGTTATGGTGGTGTGTGGTTCGTGTGCAGCCACCTGGCTGCTGGTTGCATCATTTCTGTGGGTGCGTCTGCCGCTGATGCAATGCCTCTCCATCACCAGTTATCTGGTAGCCTACTGATTTTGCCGACCTCGGAAGGATGACAGGCACCCGGCATTAATTCAACTGTTCAACATGAATTCAACATGAATTCAACCCGGACTGTTGACAGGCATCAACACCACCCGGCATTAATTCAACGGGATTCGAACTCAGGACCTTAGAATCCCAAGCACGCCGCCCTAACAATAATTATGTGTTATGTACCAAAATATCACGGAAGAGCAAGTTTACAGATGGTAGGCTCACGGAAGAGCGAGGCGGCAGAGGGTAGGCTCACGGAAGAGCGAGGCGGCAGAGGGTAGGCTCACGGAAGAGCGAGGCGGCAGAGGGTAGGCTCACGGAAGAGCGAGGCGGCAGAGGGTAGGCTCACGGTAGAGCGAGGCGGCAGAGGGTAGGCTCACGGAAGAGCGAGGCGGCAGAGGGTAGGCTCACGGAAGAGCGAGGCGGCAGAGGGTAGGCTCACGGAAGAGCGAGGCGGCAGAGGGTAGGCTCACGGAAGAGCGAGGCAGCAGAGGGTAGGCTCACGGAAGAGCGAGGCGGCAGAGGGTAGGCTCACGGAAGAGCGAGGTGGCAGAGGGTAGGCTCACGGAAGAGCGAGGTGGCAGAGGGTAGGTTCACGGAAGAGCGAAGCGGCAGATGGTAGGCTCATGGAAGAGCGAGGCGGCAGAGGGTAGGCTCACGGAAGAGCCAGGCGGCAGAGGGTAGGCTCACGGAAGAGCGAGGCGGCAGATGGTAGGCTCACGGAAGAGCAAGGTGACAAAGGGTGGGCTCACAGAAGAGCGAGGTGACAGATGGTAGGCTCACGGAAGAGCGAGGTGACAAAGGGTAAGCTCACCGAAGAGTGAGTTGACAGATGGTAGGCTTATGGAAGAGTTGACAAGGTGACAGATGGCACGCTCACGGAAGAGTGAGGTGACAGAGGGTAGTCTCACGGAAGGGCGGGGTGATGCACTGGCACGTGGGTGCAAAAAGGTAATGAGTAAGCAGGTGGAGAAAGAAGAGGAGAGGGAAGGAAACATAGCAACCTGCAAACAAGTGGGCGAGAGAAGTAGAGGAGGGTTAATGTGGAGAGAAAAGATCACAAGTAGAGATGGTGAAAGACATGACATGTGATGGTGGTGCACTGCTTCCTTGAAGAGTTGGAGTGGAGGAGTGGGATTGTACAGAATGAAGGAGGTTACACAAGTTGTAGAAGAGAGGAACAAAGCATTGGAGATGGGTGCCTTTAGCATGGAATTTGGGAGTTTAACCAGGAGGTCACTGCATTCTGAAGGGGCTGGAGAGGGACAGAGGGATGGATGAAAGAAGATCGATCCATGGAGAGTAACTTTTCATGACAAAAAACATGGGCGCATCAGATTTAGACGAGGGGCGTGGCAGCGGGGCGTGCCCAAGGGGCGTGGCTTTCCCTGACTATAAAACGCCAACGAAACTAAATTGCGTGACTGACTATTTATTTTCCGGGTAACTCTGCGAGTTGCACATAAGGATAATTTCCCAAGCATAGGTGCAGTTATTGCAGACAGCATGGTTATATTTCCAATTTTCCAAAGCTGTAATTAATCTCGCATGTAACTCCTCATACACAGCAAATTACTAATTGCAAGCACCTGGAGGGATGCTGCCCAGGTAATTGCAGATGATATTGGCAGGGTGGTGCCTGATTCAATGGAGGTTGTGCGAATGCACAGTTTCATATAATAGATCACAGCTTATTAAACCAATCTGTGCATAAACCTGTCTAATTGCCATGGAAATGAGATCTTTTAATCATTTGATTTCACAGTGCACCTGTTCTTCAAACTGCAGGTGATGGTAAATGTTCAACTTCAAGCTGTGCCCAAGGGTGTTGATTTCAAGCAGATTAATTTCACCTCAACTTTGTGTACAGCATCCGGGTCAGAATGGCAACCTCAACCATATGTACAGCATCCGGGTCAGAATGGCAACCTCAACCATGTAGCAGCATCCGGGTCAGAATGGACACCACAACCATATGTACAGCATCCGGGTCAGAATGGCAACCTCAACCATATGTACAGCATCCGGGTCAGAATGGACACCACAACCATGTGTACAGCATCCGGGTCAGAATGGACACCACAACCATGTGTACAGCATCCGGGTCAGAATGGACACCACAACCATATGTACAGCATCCGGGTCAGAATGGCAACCACAACCATATGTACAGCATCCGGGTCAGAATGGCAACCTCAACCTTGTGTATGTACAGCATCCAGGTCAGAATGGACACCACAACCTTGTGTGCAGCATCTGGGTCAGAATGGACACCTCAACCTTGTGTATGTACAGCATCCAGGTCAGAATGGACACCTCAACTTTGTGTGCAGCATCCGGGTCAGAATGGACACCTCAACCTTGTGTATGTACAGCATCCAGGTCAGAATGGACACCTCAACCTTGTGTGCAGCATCCGGGTCAGAATGGACACCTCAACCTTGTGTATGTACAGCATCCAGGTCAGAATGGACACCACAACCTTGTGTATGTACAGCATCCAGGTCAGAATGGACACCTCAACCTTGTGTGCAGCATCTGGGTCAGAATGGACACCACAACCTTGTGTGCAGCATCCGGGTCAGAATGGACACCTCAACCTTGTGTTTGTGCAGCATCCGCGTCAGAATGGACACCTCTTCCTTGGGTGTGCAACATCTGGGTCAGAATGGACACCTCAACCTTGTGTGCAGCATCCGGGTCAGAATGGACACCACAACCTTTTGTGCAGCATCCGGGTCAGAATGGCAACCTCAACCATGTGTACAGCATCCGCGTCAGAATGGACACCTCGACCTTGTGTGCGTGCAGCATCTGCGTCAGAATGGCCACCTCAACCTTCTTTGCAGCATCCGGATCAGAATGGCAACCTCAACCATGTGTTTGTACAGCATCCGTGTCAGACTGTCAGAATGGACACCTCAACCTTGTTTGTGTGCAGCATCCGGGTCAGAATGGACACCTCAACCATGTGTTTGTGCAGCATCCGGGTCAGAATGGACACCTCAACCTTGTGTTTGTACAGCATCTGGGTCAGAATGGACACCTCAACCTTGTGTTTGTACAGCATCTGGGTCAGAATGGCATTGTAGCATCAGAGGTCAAAATACATCCTCGGTCTCCTTTTCCCTGGGAGGTGAGACACGATCGACAGAATGCATCGCAGACACTTGTTTGTCCTGACCGAACCACATCACTCAATCATATCATCATGGAGGGATAAAGAATCTTCATCTTGGGAACCCGAATCCTATCCCTTTCTTGGTCAAAGTTAGGAAACACCTTCTGAATGTTGTTCCAATTCCACAGGGAGCTTGCTGGTTAAAGAGAAACGACTCCGCCACCTTTTCGTGACAACTTATTCTAGCCACTACAATACTATCCGAACAACAGCTCATGACATACCGCAGCAACAACAAAAGGACGATAAAAAATTTCCAATATTGTTCCACTTATGGACATTTGGTAATATTTAGGATTAGCCTCCGCAAAATGACATCGCTATGCAGCATCATTGTCCAGAGGTCCCACAGACATGCTCCCAGCATCATTGTCCAGAGGTCCCACAGACACGCTCCCAGCATTATTGTCCAGAGGTCCCACAGACACGCTCCCAGCATCATTGTCCAGAGGTTGCACAGACACGCTCCCAGCATCATTGTCCAGAGGTTGCACAGACACGCTCCCAGCATCATTGTCCAGAGGTTCCACAGACACGCTCCCAGCATCATTGTCCAGAGGTCCCACAGACACGCTCCCAGCATCATTGTCCAGTGGTTCCATAGACGCTCCCCACATCATTGTCCAGAGGTTCCACAGACACGCTCCCAGCATCATTGTCCAGAGGTCCCACAGACACGCTCACAGCATCATTGTCCAGAGGTTCCACAGACACGCTCCCAGCATCATTGTCCAGAGGTCCCACAGACACGCTCCCAGCATCATTGTCCAGAGGTTCCATAGACGCTCCCCACATCATTGTCCAGAGGTTCCACAGACACGCTCCCAGCATCATTGTCCAGAGATCCCACAGACACGCTCCCAGCATCATTGTCCAGAGGTTGCACAGAAACGCTCCCAGCATCATTGTCCAGAGGTTCCACAGACACGCTCACAGCATCATTGTCCAGAGGTTCCACAAACGCTCCCAGCATCATTGTCCAGAGGTTCCACAGACACGCTCCCAGCATCATTGTCCAGAGGTCCCACAGACACGCTCCCAGCATCATTGTCCAGAGGTTCCACAGACACGCTCCCAGCATCATTATCCAGAGGTTTCACAGACACGCTCCCAGCATCATTGTCCAGAGGTCCCACAGACACGCTCACAGCATCATTGTCCAGAGGTTGCACAGACACGCTCCCAGCATCATTGTCCAGAGGTTGCACAGACACGCTCCCAGCATCATTGTCCAGAGGTTGCACAGACATGCTCCCAGCATCATTGTCCAGAGGTTCCACAGACACGCTCCCAGCATCATTCTCCAGAGGTTCCACAGACACGCTCCCAGCATCATTGTCCAGAGGTTCCACAGACAGGCTCCCAGCATCATTGTCCAGAGGTTCCACAAACGCTCCCAACGTCATTGTCCAGAGGTTCCACAGACACGTCCCAGCATCATTGTCCAGAGGTTCCACAGACGCTCTCCCAGCATCATTGTCCAGAGGTTCCACAGACACGCTCCCAGCATCATTGTCCAGAGATTCCACAGACGCTCCCCACATCATTGTCCAGAGGTTCCACAGACGTGCTCCCAGCATCATTGTCCAGAGGTTCCACAGACACGCTCCCAGCATCATTGTCCAGAGGTTCCACAGACGCTCCCCACATCATTGTCCAGAGGTTCCACAGACGCGCTCCCTGCATCATTGTCCAGAGGTTCTACAGACACGCTCCCCACATCATTGTCCAGAGGTTCCACAGACACGCTCCCCACATCATTGTCCAGAGGTTCCACAGACACGCTCCCAGCATCATTGTCCAGAGGTTCCACAGACACGCTCCCAGCATCATTGTCCAGAGGTTCCACAGATACGCTCCCCACATCATTGTCCAGAGGTTCCACAGACGCTCCCCACATCATTGTCCAGAGGTTCCACAGACGCTCTCCCAGCATCATTGCAGGTAGCGTGACTGTGCCACGAATGCAGTGCCCCATACTGGTTAGGGCAGGAATTTGGATTTTTTGGCCATGGTGCCTGTGAATACCCACAAACTCTTCGGGAAGGACACGGTGGGGTCTTTAACATCCACCAACTATTGTGGGTAGACAGGACACCCAATTAAACGTCCATATGAATGACGGCACACACATCGGATCACTCTGTCGGTGAAACACCAGGATGGCAGTTTATAGCTGGGTCAGGATTCGAACCAGCGCTAGACAGCTCAGAGACGAGCGTGCGCACCTCTAGTCCATCCTGTCAACCAAAGATAAATACTCTGGAATGTTGGCCAAGTACATTCACCGATGAAGGCACAACCCTACCCATGAGACTTTGCCTGGAATAACCAGATATAAAGATAATACTCTGGAATGTTAGCCAAGTACCTTCACCGATGAAGGCACAACCTTACCCATAAGACTTTGCGTGGATTAACCAGACATAAAGATAAATACTCTGGAATGATGGCCAATTACCTTCACCGATGAAAGCACAACCCTACCCATAAAACTTTGCCTGGAGTAACCAGACATAAAGATAAATACTCTGGAATGTTGGCCAAGTACCTTCACCGATGAAAGCACAACCCTACCCATTAAGACTTTGCCTGGAGTAACCAGACATAAAGATAAATACTCTGGAATGTTAGCCAAGTACCTTCACCGATGAAGGCACAACCCTACCCATAAGACTTTGCCTGGAGTAACCAGACATAAAGATAAATACTCTGGAATGTTGGCCAAGTACCTTCACCGATGAAGGCACAACCCTACCCATAAGACTTTGCCTGGAGTAACCAGACATAAAGATAAATACTCTGGAATGTTAGCCAAGTACCTTCACCGATGAAGGCACAACCCTACCCATAAGACTTTGCCTGGAGTAACCAGACATAAAGATAAATACTCTGGAATGTTGGCCAAATACCTTCACCGATGAAGGCACAACCCTACCCATAAGACTTTGCCTGGAGTAACCAGACATAAAGATAAATACTCTGGAATGTTGGCCAAGTACCTTCACCGATGAAGGCACAACCCTACCCATAAGACATTGCGTGGAGTAACCAGACATAAAGATAAATACTCTGGAATGTTGGCCAAGTACCTTCACCGATGAAGGCACAACCCTACCCATAAGACTTTGCCTGGAGTAACCAGACATAAAGATAAATACTCTGGAATGTTGGCCAAGTACCTTCACCGATGAAGGCACAACCCTACCCATAAGACTTTGCGTGGATTAACCAGACATAAAGATAAATACTCTGGAATGTTGGCCAAGTACCTTCACCGATGAAGGCACAACCCTACCCATAAGACTTTGCGTGGATTAACCAGACATAAAGATAAATACTCTGGAATGTTAGCCAAGTACCTTCACAGATGAAGGCACAACCCTACCCATAAGACTTTGCGTGGATTAACCAGACATAAAGATAAATACTCTGGAATGTTGGCCAAGTACCTTCACCGATGAAGGCACAACCCTACCCATAAGACTTTGCGTGGATTAACCAGACATAAAGATAAATACTCTGGAATGTTGGCCAAGTACCTTCACCGATGAAGGCACAACCCTACCCATAAGACTTTGCGTGGATTAACCAGACATAAAGATAAATACTCTGGAATGTTGGCCAAGTACCTTCACCGATGAAGGCACAACCCTACCCATAAGACTTTGCATGGATTAACCAGACATAAAGATAAATACTCTGGAATGTTAGCCAAGTACCTTCACAGATGAAGGCACAACCCGACCCATAAGACTTTGCGTGGATTAACCTGACATAAAGATAAATACTCTGGAATGTTGGCCAAGTACCTTCACCGATGAAGGCACAACCCTACCCATAAGACTTTGCGTGGATTAACCAGACATAAAGATAAATACTCTGGAATGTTGGCCAAGTACCTTCACCGATGAAGGCACAACCCTACCCATAAGACTTTGCGTGGATTAACCAGACATAAAGATAAATACTCTGGAATGTTGACCAAGTACCTTCACAGATGAAGGCACAACCCTACCCATAAGACTTTGCGTGGATTAACCTGACATAAAGATAAATACTCTGGAATGTTGGCCAAGTACCTTCACCGATGAAGGCACAACCCTACCCATAAGACTTTGCGTGGATTAACCAGACATAAAGATAAATACTCTGGAATGTTGGCCAAGTACCTTCACCGATGAAGGCACAACCCTACCCATAAAACTTTGCCTGGAGTAACCAGACATAAAGATGAATACGTGAGGAATCAAGAAAGATCCGGCAGGCTTTGAATGCTGAATATCTGCTTCTAAGCACACAAAAGTTGCTTTTCCAGGTATGCAACAGACTAAAGCTCTTCAAGTCTATTCAACTTTGCAGATCAATCAGGCTTGGAAAGATCCTCAACCATCAAAATACGTGATAGCTAGAATATTCGGCACAAAGACACTCCCGAAATAAGACGTCTTCCAACATGAAGCCAGAGATTATAGGGAGCGTGTCGCGGGATCCGATATTGCGGAGCGTGATGGAGCATGGTCTAAATTGCATCACATGGTCTCGAGGGTCTTACACGACCACTTACGGTGAAATTTTATAAGAGGCACTCATGGTATCTAGATTTATTTATGTTTAGGCAGATATTAGTGGCCAGGTCCCAGTGGATAAGGGATGTTTCAACTTCAGGCTGAATGTTCACTCAAGTAGAAGCCGTAATTGGCATGGATCGTGATTGGTGGATCTGCATGAGAAAAAGAGCTCAGTTAAACAAAACCTGGGCATGAAAGCTTGACATTATTAGGTCTGGGTCGATCCACGACTCATTTAGGGAAGTATGAGGGAATGGTTAGTGGAAAGGTAAGCAGGGAGCGGAGGGTTAGTCGGTGGGAGTTGGGAAGAATCGAAAAATCACAAAAGGAGCTGAATCTAGCGGTGTTGTTATACGAGTAATATCGTTTCTCGATGACGAATTGTGTGGCTCAGGGATAGTGGCAGATTTTATTTGTCGGTGTCGGAACGTCCCGATTGCACACCTGAAGTAGCAAGTTTAGACGAGAAAAAAGCTGGCGTATTCGAGACTTTGGTGAAACTGCCAAAATTAAGACTCTGTGCTCACCTTCACTCTTTCATTGCTCGAGACTTTGGTGAAACTGCCAAAATTAAGACTCTGTGCTCACCTTCACTCTTTCATTGCTCGAGACTTTGGTGAAACTGCCAAAATTAAGACTCTGTGCTCACCTTCACTCTTTCATTGCTCGAGACTTTGGTGAAACTGCCAAAATTAAGACTCTGTGCTCACCTTCACTCTTTCATTGCTCGAGTCTTTGGTGAAACTGCCAAAATTAAGACTGTGCTCACCTTCACTCTTTCATTGCTCGAGACTTTGGTGAAACTGCCAAAATTAAGACTGTGCTCACCTTCACTCTTTCATTGCTCGAGACTTTGGTGAAACTGCCAAAATTAAGACTCTGTGCTCACCTTCACTCTTTCATTGCTCGAGACTTTGGTGAAACTGCCAAAATTAAGACTCTGTGCTCACCTTCACTCTTTCATTGCTCGAGACTTTGGTGAAACTGCCAAAATTAAGACTCTGTGCTCACCTTCACTCTTTCATTGCTCGAGACTTTGGTGAAACTGCCAAAATTAAGACTGTGCTCACCTTCACTCTTTCATTGCTCGAGACTTTGGTGAAACTGCCAAAATTAAGATTGTGCTCACCTTCACTCTTTCATTGCTCGAGACTTTGGTGAAACTGCCAAAATTAAGACTGTGCTCACCTTCACTCTTTCATTGCTCGAGACTTTGGTGAAACTGCCAAAATTAAGACTGTGCTCACCTTCACTCTTTCATTGCTCGAGACTTTGGTGAAACTGCCAAAATTAAGACTGTGCTCACCTTCACTCTTTCATTGCTCGAGACTTTGGTGAAACTGCCAAAATTAAGACTGTGCTCACCTTCACTCTTTCATTGCTCGAGACTTTGGTGAAACTGCCAAAATTAAGACTCTGTGCTCACCTTCACTCTTTCATTGCTCGAGACTTTGGTGAAACTGCCAAAATTAAGACTGTGCTCACCTTCACTCTTTCATTGCTCGAGACTTTGGTGAAACTGCCAAAATTAAGACTCTGTGCTCACCTTCACTCTTTCATTGCTCGAGACTTTGGTGAAACTGCCAAAATTAAGACTCTGTGCTCACCTTCACTCTTTCATTGCTCGAGACTTTGGTGAAACTGCCAAAATTAAGACTCTGTGCTCACCTTCACTCTTTCATTGCTCGAGACTTTGGTGAAACTGCCAAAATTAAGACTCTGTGCTCACCTTCACTCTTTCATTGCTCGAGACTTTGGTGAAACTGCCAAAATTAAGACTGTGCTCACCTTCACTCTTTCATTGCTCGAGACTTTGGTGAAACTGCCAAAATTAAAACTCTCTATTCACCTTCACTCTTTCATTGCTCTTTTCTCCCGCCTCTGGAACAAACTCCCACACTCTCTTCAATCCCACTCCTCCCTCCAAGTCTTTAAAACAGCTGTTCACCATCATCTCTTATCTTCCCCCATCCAAAACCTTGATCTTTTCTACCTCCGTTAAAACACCGCAAATCCGCCTCTTTAAATCCCCAACTTCTTTCCTGAAATTCCTCGCCGTGTTCATTTGCTTTATCCCATGTCCCTCCCTCCTTCCCCAGCCAACCCCCTTCCACAGATCTACCGACATCCCTGTTCTCTACTGTTGTTGTGCTTGTGTGCTTCCGTCTCTCTCCCCCTCTTGTCTCCCGCTCCCTTCATTGTATGTTTTATGCGTCTGTGCATGTTTTCATGTTCAATATGTTCGCTCTTACACGAGCCTCGATTCTGTATACAAAAAAAGACGAAATAAATTAAATAAATAAAAAATAGCGGTCACTTGAGATTGTGTGTGTCGTGAAGTGCATGAGCCAATGTACTACGGAATCTAAGAATGTGGTGCTGGCTAACAATATAACATATTCTTGTCAACTTCCCAAACCACATCCACTGTCACATTTGTGGTTTCTCTATCAAAGCCAACAGGAATTATTAGATGAAAGAATCGTTGTTGTAAACTGCTCATTCAAGGGCAAAAGCTAGTTAGAAACATCAAAAATGCAAGTTAACTAGATGGTATTCAAAGAATACTTACCCTGCGCAATCAACTTGGAGCGAGCCAACTCTTCTGTTTTTGAAGGTTTTTTCCCCCATGATCCAACATGATTGCCAGAACACTCGTGATAACTGACACATGGTATCGCCCAGGACAGGCAAACTCATATATGGCCAAAACTCGTATTTCCATTAAGAACCAGTGATAACTGGCACGTGGAGCCTCCCGGGAAGGGAAAACGGGTTTGTGGCCGAAACTCGTTTTTACACTGAGAACGAGTGATAATTGGCACATGGCGTCGCCCAGGTCAGGCAAACACGTAAGTGGCCAAAACTCATATTACCATTAAGAACCAGTGATAACTGGCACATGGCGCCTCCCGGGAAGGGAAAACGGGTTTGTGGCCGAAACTCGTTTTTACACTGAGAACGAGTGATAATTGGCACATGGCGTCGCCCAGGTCAGGGAAACACGTAAGTGGCCAAAACTCATATTACCATTAAGAACCAGTGATAACTGGCACGTGGCGCCTCCCGGGAAGGGAAAACGGGTTTGTGGCCGAAACTCGTTTTTACACTGAGAACGAGTGATTAATTGGCACATGGCGTCGCCCAGGACAGGCAAACTCATATATGGCCAAAACTCGTATTTCCACTAAGAACCAGTGATAGCTGGCACGTGGCGTCACCCAGTACAGGCAAACTCGGATGTGGCCGAAACTCGTATTTGCACTAAGAACCAGCTAAAACTGGCACATGGCGTCTCCCGGGTATGGTGGATTTGGTGGATATGTTGGTTTGGTAGATGTATTGTTTTGGTGGATGTTTTGGTTTTGCAAATGTATTGGTTTGTCTGATGTGTTAGTTTAGTGGGTGTCTTGTTTGCCGGATGTGTTGGTTTGGCGGATGTGTTGGTTTGGCGCATGTGTTAGTTTGGCGCATGTGTTAGTTTGTCGCATGTGTTAGTTTGGCGCATGTGTTGGTTTGGCACATGTGTTAGTTTGGCGAATGTGTTGGTTTGGCGCTTGTGTTAGTTTGGCACATGTGTTGGTTTGGCACATTTGTTCGTTTGGCGAATGTGTTGGTTTGGCGCTTGTGTTAGTTTGGTGGATGTGTTGGTTTGGCGCACATGTTAGTTTGGCGAATGTGTGGGTTTGGCGCTTGTGTTCGTTTGGCGGATGTGTTGGTTTGGCGCATTTGTTAGTTTGGCGAATGTGTTGGTTTGGCACATGTGTTAGTTTGGCGAATGTGTTGGTTTGGCGCATGTGTTAGTTTGGCGGATGTGTTGGTTTGGCGCACATGTTAGTTTGGCGAATGTGTGGGTTTGGCGCTTGTGTTCGTTTGGCGGATGTGTTGGTTTGGCGCATTTGTTAGTTTGGCGAATGTGTTGGTTTGGCACATGTGTTAGTTTGGCGAATGTGTTAGTTTGGCAAATTTGTTGGTTTGGCGCATGTGCTAGTTTGGCGCATGTGTTAGTTTGGCGAATGTGTTAGTTTGGCGAATTTGTTGGTATGGCGCATGTGCTAGTCTGGCGCATGTTTTAGTTTGGCGAATGTGTTGGTTTGGCACATGTGTTGGTTTGGCACTAGTGTTAGTTTGGCGAATTTGTTGGTTTGGCGAATGTGTTAGTTTGGCGAATTTTTTTCTTTGGCGCATGTGTTGGTTTGGCACTAGTGTTAGTTTGGCGGCTGTGTTGGTTTGGCGGATGCATGTGCTTCTTTGGCGAATGTGTTGGTTTAGTACATGTGAAAGTTTGGCGAATGTGTTGGTTTGGCGCATGTGTTAGTTTGGTGAATGTGTTGGTTTGGGACATGTGTTGGTTTGGCGGCTGTTTTTGTTTGGCAGTTGTGTTGTTTTGGCGGATGTATTGGTTTGGCGGATGTGTTGGTTTCGCGCATGTTTTAGTTTGGCGAATGTGTTGGTTTGGCACATGTCTTGGTTTGGTGAATGTGTTGGTTTGGGACATGTGTTGGTTTGGCGGCTGTTTTTGTTTGGCAGTTGTGTTGTTTTTGCGGATGTATTGGTTTGGCGGATGTGTTGGTTTGGCGGATGTGTTGGGTTGGCGGATGTGTTGGTTTGGCGGATGTGTTGGTTTGGCGGATGTGTTGGTTTGGCGGATGTGTTGGTTTGGTGGATGTGTTGGTTTGGCGGATGTGTTGGTTTGGCGGATGTGTTGGTATGGTGGATGTGTTGGTTTGGCGGATGTGTTGATTTGGTGGATGTGTTGGTTTGGTGGATGTGTTGGTTTGGTGGATGTGTTGGTTTGGCGGATTTGTTGGTTTGTCGGATGTGTTGGTTTGGTGGATGTGTTGGTTTGGTGGATGTGTTGGTTTGGTGGATGTGTTGGTTTGGTGGATGTGTTGGTTTGGTGGATGTGTTGGTTTGGTGGATGTGTTGGTTTGTCGGATGTGTTGGTTTGGCGGATGTATTTGTTTAGTGGATGTTTTGGTTTTGTGAATGTGTTGGTTTGGCAGATGTATTAGTTTAGTGGATGTCTTGGTTTGCCGGATGTGTTGGTTTGGCGATGTGTTGGTTTGGCGATGTGTTGGTTTGGCGATGTGTTGGTTTGGTGGATGTGTTGGTTTGGTGGATGTGTTGGTTTGGCGGATTTGTTGGTTTGTCGGATGTGTTGGTTTGGTGGATGTGTTGGTTTGGTGGGTGTGTTGGTTTGTCGGATGTGTTGGTTTGGTGGATGTGTTGGTTTGGCGGATTTGTTGGTTTGTCGGATGTGTTGGTTTGGTGGATGTGTTGGTTTGGTGGATGTGTTGGTTTGGCGATGTGTTGGTTTGGTGGATGTGTTGGTTTGGCGGATTTGTTGGTTTGTCGGATGTGTTGGTTTGGTGGATGTGTTGGTTTGGTGGATGTGTTGGTTTGGCGGATTTGTTGGTTTGTCGGATGTGTTGGTTTGGTGGATGTGTTGGTTTGTCGGATGTGTTGGTTTGGTGGATGTGTTGGTTTGTCGGATGTGTTGGTTTGGTGGATGTGTTGGTTTGTCTGATGTGTTGGTTTGTCTGGTGTGTTGGTTTGGCGGATGTGTTGGTATGACAGATGTGTTGCTTTGGCGGATCTTTTGGTTTTGCGAATGTGTTGGTTTGGCGGATGTATTCATTTAGTGGATGTCTTGGTTTGCCGGATGTGTTGGTTTGGCGGATGTGTTGGTTTGGTGGATGTGTTGGTTTGCCGGATGTGTTGGTTTGGTGGATGTGTTGGTTTGCCGGATGTGTTGGTTTGGCGGATGTGTTGGTTTGGCGGATGTGTCGGTTTGGTAGAAGTGTTCATTTGGCGGAATTGTTGGTTTGGCGCATGTGTTGGCTTGTTGCATGTGTTGGCTTGTTGGATGTGTTGGTTTGGCAGATATATTGGTTTGGCGGATATGTTGGTTTGGCACATGTGTTGGTTTGTGCATGTGTTTGGTTTGGCGCATGTGTTTTTTTGGCGCTTGTGTTGGTGTGGTGGATATGTTGCTTTGACAGATGTATTGGTATGCAGATGCGTTAGTTTGGCGGATGCGTTGGTTTAGTGGATGTGTTGGTTTGGTGCATGTGTTGGTTTGTGCATGTATTTGGTTTGGCGCATGTGGTTTTTTGGCGCTTGTGTTGGTTTGGCGTATGTATTGCTTTGACAGATGTATTGGTATGCGGATGCGTTGGTTTGGTGGATGTATTGGTTTCGCGGATGGGTTGATTTGGTGGATGTGTTGGTTTGGCGGATTTGTTGCTTTGGCGGTGACCAATGAATATTTTCTGGTTCCAGGTGGGTGTTTGTGGAGCAGAGTACACCCCCAATGGAGACCAACCCTCGCCTGCATTGGCGTTAGAATAGTGGGGGTTCAGATGTTTTGGAAATGGATGTCGTTCTGCGGTTGGTGCTGAGTATAGAAAGTTTTGTTTTGCGAAGGTGCAATGGTGTTGTTGAGAGGCTGGGAGTGTGGCACGTCAATGTGTCCTCTTGCTGGGGGGGGGGGCACACCAGGCGCTAAGAGCTTGCCGGCCAGGTGAGGCCGTAGAGGTCCAGGGGACCAGTTAGTGTAGGTAGTGGGTGCAGGTAGCCATGGGAAGGGGCCTGGCATGCCAGATGCAATGGTGGGCATCCAGGGGGACGGCCAGTGAGGGCATCCCCCATTGTTAGGTTGAGGAGCAGGTAAGCTCGGAGGCAGCTCCAGCATCGCGAGGTTGCCACAGTGGAGTATGCAGGTAGGCGAGCCTGCCAGTATAGCCACATTGCCCAGCCAGGATATGGTGCAATGGCACAGAGTCAAAATTTGATGGGCGAGGCCCAAATTTTAAGAGCACCAACGCATGGGACAACGGGTAAATTGCTGGCATAGAACCACTGTTGGGGGGTGTAATGGTAAAAGAGAAATGAGTTTTGGAAATGTTAGGCTAGCCTAGCGATGCTCCCCCTTGGTACCATTGTGTGTGTATGCGGCAGCTGGGATAACGGGGTTGATTAATTGGATTTTGTGAGGATTTGTTGTGTCCCAAATTGTTTAGTCAGGGTAAGCACGCGCCCCCCCCCCCCCAACTGGCTGCCACGCCACCTCATTTATTTGGCATAGTGTGTGTTTTGGTGTTTTGCCGGAAGATAGGTGTCGTTAAGGGGGATTAATGAACCCGGGTGGAATAGTTTAGTTTGAATGGTTGATGGGCTGAGATAGAGTAGGGATAGGTGAAAGAAACAAAAAGGGGGGTCGAGGTAGTTAGCGGTATTAGGTGGGCATAGTTCGGATTAGGTTAGGGCCACAACCGGCTGGCTGCCTGATCCGCTGCCACAAAGTTCTAGCTCCATTACGAGTACGAGACCACCTTGAGGCTGGCCACCATCATCTGCCGGCCTAGTTTGCCAGTCTGCCATGCCATGTTTTTGTCATGCCTTTGCCTGTTTGCCTTGCCTCCTGCTGCTGCCTTGTCATGCCACACACGCATGTTTAATGGGCTCCATGCTGCACCAGCGCATGGCATGGACCAACCAGGACCACAGTATTTTTGTTTGTTTTTACTGCATACCACCCCCCTTGCTGCATACCAACTACCATGGTGCAGCCTCGCTGCCATTTTTGTGAACTGCTATTGTGCAGCTCCAGATATTTGCTGCCATTTTTGTGAACTGCCATTGCACCACTCCAGATATTTGCTGCCATTTTTGTAAACTGCCACTGTGCAGCTCCATGTGTCATCCACCTACTTGCTCTGTGGACTGCTCTCAATGCAGCCCTATGCCACTCCCCCCTCCTGCAAAACTTTCTTTGCAGTTCCTGGGTCGGTATTTGTAAATAAGTTTCTTTATTGTGTATGCCCACCGGGTATGTGTGGTAGTTTCCAAAATTCCGGCAATTTCGGTTGTTTTTTGTTGTTGTAAGGTTGTCGGGTGAATCTGTTCATTAATCCCCAATGCATTAGGTGGGACATATCTAGTTTAAATTGTCGCACACACAAAGGGTATAAGGTTAAGAGTCAAATGTAAGTAGTTAGGAGATAAACACCTGCCACACAATGTTATTTCTTTTATTGTTTTAAAGGTAATGGTAAATGGCCAACTCACCTTGCATTTCACATGTGTGAATGACTCGGGACGGGTCTGGAGAGGAGAAGGGGTAGTGTTGCGGTTTTGAGAAACCATTAAAAAGTAATGGCAACCACCACACAGGTTCCTTAGAATAGTTATTTCATAGCAGACATCTATCCTTTTAGATCTAGCAGATCCTATTCCCTTTCCCTTATTTCGAGTTATTATGTCTTTCTGCATTGGGGAAAGGAAAGATAGGTCCTCCACTCATAAGGGATATTGCCCCAGGCTCCAAGGCACACCATGGTGTCCAGGTTCAGAAACCCACCAATCAGGGTGAAAGTTACTTTGGGGGAACTTGTGGGGCAGAGTAACAGGCTCCACCAATAGGGAGCCAGGACACCTCACTGGCCCTCCCCCTTCGGCGAGGGTGAACAAAGGGATTTTGAACATATTTTTGACTCTCTTGGTTCGTGGCTGGCATCACAACCGGTCACGGTTCATTTGCGCTCTTGGTTCTTGGACATTGTGGACCTAATACATGCCTGTATTGAGTCTCTCTCTGGCCGCTCTCTCTCGCCCCACTGAGCACATGGACATTTGTGCTCTTGGCTGATCTCCCTCTCGCAGGCATATACTCCTGCATTATTCCAATCTGGGCCTGTCTCTTGTGCACTCACCATGTGTCTGCAAGATTGCTACACTCTGGGCCTGTCTCTCTCTCTGCCGGGTTCACTCAGCCTCTGCACGTGATTGCTCTCTTGGCCGGACACTCCCTGCTCCTTCTCGCTGCACGTAGACAGGACAAAGAGGCCTTGAACTTGCTCGTTTTGCACGTGTTCATTGTTCTCCACTGGCTGCTGGACTCTCTCGGTGCACGTGAGCACTACCTTACCTGCCCAAGTCTGTGCTGATAATCGACTTCGCTCTGCCTTGCTGGGAGGTATCCGGAGCATTGTAGCCTTTGTGCTATCAGGTTTCCTACGTTCGTTTGTTCGTTCCCCTCCCCTCCTCGTGAAAGTGTGCTGGGCCCATGTGGTGTTTATCCGTAGTAATCGTCATAAGGTGTATAATAAGCTATGTTTCTGCTTCTCGTCCCTTTTTCTTTGCTATTGAAATAATTACATTGGAAATATTTGTAAATATATCAAAACGTTAAAATGTTTTCCTTTCTATCTGTCCATGAATGTCTTTTCTTCCATTGATCCGCCATTGTTCATACCCAGGTTAGCATCGACCGTAACGGCATTAGCATCCCTCTGGCGGTTACCAACGGTTTTTGCTCGGCCGTCTAAATTTGGTATGCCGGAGGGTACGTACGATACGTTCCCCCGATTGAAACCGTCACGTGGTACAGGTAAGCTATCGCGCGACAGTCCGATTGGTGTTCATGGTTGCAGGTTCGCAACCATCTAAGCACGAAGTTATTCATGCGCGGTAGCCGCAGGTCCGGTAAGTTTGGGAAGGAACAAAGGTTAACCCCCTCGTAGTAAACCCGAACCGTAACAATACACACTCACATGTTTGAAAATAGTGCTGAATATTAACACACTTACACACACACACACAAACACACATATATACACACACACACACACACACACACACACACACGGGAGAGGGGGAATGAGGGGAGTGGGGGGTGAGGGGTGGGTAGGGACGTGGGGGAAGGGGGGGAGGGGAGGGAACAGGGGGGGGTTCATATAGGGCTGGTGGGTGAATGTGGCATTCATCACGTTTCTGAGTTAACTGTGACGCCGATCAGGAAGAAGAAGAAGCCGTACTACCAAATTCGTAAACTTCCGGAATTGTTTGATTTATTTGTGTTCAAATGTCTGGTGGTTGTTTTGTATTTATTTATGTGAATGTGTATTTGTATATAACTGTCATTAATTTTAAAAGGCGTAGGCACTATTGAGCGATTATTTTTTTTAACACTAAAATAACGACCTTTTTTTTTTTCATAATTTTTTTTTTTTGGCCGAAAACACTCCCAGGCACTCACTGATGAACCTCTGAAAGTTTGACGAAGGTCCCTTCAGCCATCCGTGAGAAAAATGGCGACACACACACACACACACAGACTGACAGACATCTATCTTATAAAGTAGATTCACGGTACTTATCCCAGCGAATCTGTGTCAACGTACGAAGATGATATGTGCATCGCGTTTCTTAACACATAATATGTACATGACACACAATTGGAGCGATTTTTTGACACTTCTTTGAACCTCGTCATAATTCAACCCTACCATGTCGCATGAAGGGTGTCGGATGTGAACTCCATTCAATGTACAATGTGTGCAGAGTGGGCTCATCAAAAATGTAGTGGTCTGAGCGGGTCATTAACCAGTGTGGCAGCTACATTGAAGTGTAAGGTGTGCACAGAGGGAGCTGCAGATGGAGGAAATGTTGAGTTGGATCTTGGAGATGGTGTGAAGCTGGAAGGTGTGAAAACATTTTGCTACCTAGGAGACATGCTGAATGGAGAAGGTGGATCAGACTCGGCAACGGTTGCTGGAGTGAGATGTGCATGGAAGAAGTTTCGGGAACTGAGTGGCGTGCTGATGAGGAGGGGGGTGTCGTTGAAGCTGAAGGGAAAGGTGTATGCTGCATGTGTGAGAAGTGTTATGATTTATGGGAGCGAGACATGGGTAATGAACGTAGAACAGCAACGAAGGCTGGAAAGGGTGGAAATGTGAATGGTTCGGTGGATGTGTGGAGTATCGTTGAGAGAATATGAATGAATGAATGAATGAATGAATGAATGATGAATTGCAAAAGATGATGGGAATAGAGCCTGTGATGGATGCGGTGAAGAGAAACAGGTTGAGATGGTTTGGTCATGTGTTGAGGAAGGATGAAAGTGACTGGTTGAGAAGAATGATGGAGATGAATGTAGAAGGAAGTAGAGGACGGGGAAGACCGAGAAAGACTTGGCTAAAGGTGGTGGAAGAAGAAATGTGGGCGAGGGGGTTAACAAGGGGAGATGCATAAAATTGGGGATAATGGAGAAGATTGTCATGGGGCCTGCAAGGCTAACCCCTGCTCTAGCTGGGAAAATGGCCTTAAAATGCCTGTTGTTGTTGTTGTTGTTGTTGTCACTTAAAAATTAAGCAGCAATTACATAGTGTCTCACTGAATTGGGAAACCTACTAGTTTAAGGTCAAAACATCACAGGTCAACTGATGGTCAAACTTTTAAAACCATCATTTTCCATCTGAAAAATCATCAATAGCCATCCTATTAACTTGCGAATTAAACAGTAATTGAATAGTGCATCACTGAATTGGGAAAGCAACTATTTTGTGTTTGTGGGTGTTTGTGTTTATGTATATATGTCGTGGGTTTTAATAATTTCCCCAGGAATAAGCACCTTGTTAAACTCGGACAGTGTACCAGAGGTTTATTAATAGATAAGAGTAGTGTAATAATGTTGTTTCTGGGACACCTCCGTTTAACATGGGAAATCCCTATCTAATGTCATTTACCCCCTTGTCTTTTTCAAAAATCATAAACACCTCTATTTCTCCCACCCTCATCTTTATGAACCTTTTGTCTGTAGTACCTATCCTTAATGTTGTTCATTAGACCACTCAAACACTACAAATATTTGTTTTCTCTTATAGACCTATCATCCTTCTTCTACATATCATCTGGCAGATTAATCTTTGACCCACTCAAACATTGACCCATTCACTTCCATATTAATTCTTTCCCTCCCTCATTGCCCCTAAACACCTATATTTCTCTCACCCTGTTCTTTACGAACCTTCTAACCTTTTGACATGTTATCCTTATTCATTAGACCACTTAAACACCTGTGATCCTTCTGACCTTATGAACCTTTTAACCTTTTACTCTTAATATCATCTGGTGAATATAACCCACTCAAACAACGACCCTACAAATATTTGTTTATGTGTGGGAAATAATTTAATTCTCTTGCCACTCTCTTCACCATCTAATATATTAACAAAAAATATGTTTGAGTTTGGTTCTTTATTAAGATATTTTAACTGAGCTAAGATAAAATGGTAAACCTCCCTCAATGTTCTTATTTGAGCGCCTCCAGTGCCACATACCATTTTTAAATTAAAGTATATATTTTCCTGACAACCATCAAAGTTTTCCGTCCACTCAAAAATATTTCCATCTTTTTTACCCAATTCACCGGTATTTAAATTAATTCTCTTATTTGTTTTGTGAACTTTTTTACCAGTTGCCTTTTCAATTATACCTATTTGATATTTTTCACATTCATTATGTTTTCCATTTATATACCAAGGTTGATTACACCTCCACTCTTTAGTCTGGTTGATACTTGGTTCTATCATTTATATAATAGTAAAAAAGGCGGCGGTAGCCCGTTAAAATCCCCAACCCCCCCCCCCCCTTTTTAACTTATCACTTATATATATCTTATCACTTATATATATCTTATCACTTATGTATATCTTATCACTTATATATATCTTATCACTTATATATATATCTTATCACTTATATACTTATATAACCATAAGGGAGACTATCAATTCCATTTTCTAAAATAAACCTCTTATCATCAAAAGCCCCCAATGCTTTCTTATTTATCTCTTCTGAATATAATTGATGTTTATAACTTCTTATTCCATTAATCTTTCTAAACTCTTCTTTCTTTGTTGTTAAACAGTTATAATAATCCTTAAAGTTTATTGTTTCTTTAATAACATTTTTCTTTACACCTTTTAACTTCTTATCAGTCTTTTCAACGTTATTCACAATGTATTTATAAGCATAAGCCTTTGACCTCAATCCCACAAATTCACTCATAACATTTCCTCCTAATTCATCCTTGAACTTTCCAATCACCTTTTTATTTTTAGAAGAGAACAACTCACTCTCTGGACTGTAATTACTCGTGTCATAGATATTAATGTCTCTTTTCATGTCTGAATAAACATCGTTGGTATTAATTTTCAAAATAAAACTATCTGTATCCATATAAAGTAGATTAACATCATTTTGATATTTCTTCCTCAAGTTATTATAAAAGTAATCATACATTAATGACTTTGATAAATCAAGAATTGTTGTTCCAATATAAATAGGTTTGTTCATTTCAATACTCTCTTTAATCAAATGGATCGCACAAAAGTTCTCAGTAAAGACCTCAGCTCGAGTAAAACTCGGTCTATTAATTAATTTTGATGCTTGTTCCCAAGATGTTGATAGTCTGATATTTTGTCTTTTCCTCACATTCTCCATAGTCTTACCAAAGACCGCATTATTCATCAATTTATAAAAGTCTTTCTCAAAATCTGTTTTTGACTCTGTTCTTCTTTGTGTATTAAAATCAATGTACCCCTTTAACCAATGACTTTGATTGAACTTTAGAACCCTATGGATCTTCTCTACTCTTAGACCTTTTGATAAATATTGTCGCAAATTTCTTTGGTGTAGAACATAATTTTTCTTGTTATATAATGTAGTAAGTAATTTTTCTGTTGATTCACCTATATCAAACGATCGTTGATAATCACTCAACCATTCTTTCTTTGGACTTTCTTTCTCACAAGCAAATGGGAGATCTTTGTGTAGGTTATGGAGTTCCTCTGGATATTTTAAATCAATTTCAAAATAATAACCAACTTTTTCTTCATCCAATTCTTTTTGTGTAGAGATACATACATCTTGTAAAACGTTTTTGTAGTCTTTTTCCTTTACCCATCTAAGTTTTCCATAAGGAAGAGCCTGAGACATTGCCCAGCCATACAGGTTGTTCGCGTCATAGTACATCAAGTAAGAACTCTCTTTCGTTGGATCATAATTTGGAAGATATTTGTTATTTGCTTTTGCGTATCTACTCGAGCAGACTTGTGAAATTCCACCTCTTTTTGCCTTTTCAATCATCAAAAGCATATCAACATCGGTTATCAAATCCAAATCTTGTTTTGTCATTTTCAACATCGCACTCCAGGCCAATCCAGGTGCTGTGTAGTAGTGAGCAGGATCCAATCCATATCCAGTGCGACAAACAGATCTAAAGGCTTCAAATACATCGGCCAATAAAAGCACATCAGTTTTGAGATACAAATCGTGATACTCGCCAAGATTCTTGATGTTATATTTTTCCCAAACATTTTGTGCGTGTACATAATCTTTATCAGATATATGACTATTATTTAATTTGTTATAGAAATTTTCTTTTGAAGGAAGTTGTGTTTCATTGAATCTCTCAAATGAGTCCATATAGTCATAGGGGTAAATTCCCTTTTGTGTTAGAAAATCTTTATCTAAAAAATACTCTGAAAGACATGGAAACTCTTTTAGATTTTGAACCAAGTTAACCAATGGACTTGCCATGAATTTAAATGTATCAAGAAATCTGATATGAGTAATAGGAGATGTGTGAATTGTTTTTGTGAATGAAATGTATTTCTGATCCGTGTTTGGAATTGCTGAGATACTTCCAGAAGTCTTTGAGAGTTCCTTGATAAATAGATGTGTATCATAATGAGCGTTGTTATGAAGAAAGACAGGAATGAAAGAGGGGAGTTGATAATTAATATTACAACTTTGATGAGCCGGACCTCTATATTTACCAGTGAGATGACAATGGTCTCTAACCTTTAGACCTTTACCAATTTTCTCCTCACAAATATGACAGACATTGTTTTTTATAAATTCCCTTTTTTCTTTACTTGTTAAGGACATTGGTTTATTGGTTTCTCTCATTATCTTGGTTAATCGAACACAGTCTTTTTCTAGTCGTTTCACAAACTCCTCTGGGGTATTTGAGCCTCTATACATCTCTAACTTGTTATATTTATCACCAACGGATGATTTGATATAATAACAAAAACCACAAGGAGTATGTTTTTGATATTTATTTGTGTATGATTCTTTTGGATCTTGAGAAGCAGTATCAATTTTTTCTAAAATACTTTCAAAATCAGCATATATAACAAATGGATGTTTGATCTTTTTATTTTCATCTTTGAATGTGATCTTTGAGCCTTCTTTAGGCATATTGATTACCGTTGATTTATGTTCGCCACAATAATTTGAATGTTTATCTAATCTTTCTTGTGAATTGAAGAAGTTAAGACAACGCAAACAAATATATATTTTATTTGTTCTCTTACAGACTTGTGGTTTTATTAATTTAGCAATATCTTTGATGTATGTATAATGTGAATTTTCGTCTGAATTAAAATATAGAAGATTAATATGAGTTTGTTTACAATTGTCAGAAAGCTTTAAAACCTGAATGTTGTTTGTTTCTGTTAGACCATAAACATTAACTGATAAATTATTCATCTTTTCAAATTTAGGAATATCATTTAAAGTCATCGGAAACTTTAGATCTTTCGTATTTAATGTATTCTCATATTTTTTATAATGAGATACTCTTTCATCATGAAAATGTGGAGGATGTAAGTGTGCTAAAATAGACCAGAGAAAACATTTATTGTCTTTATTTTTGATATTGATAACTGCTTTTCTATTTTTGATAACACTGGGTAAATCAATGTAAGAAGAAGCTTTTAGAGGATCTGATTTAAGAATATGAATGTCTATGTAAATAATTTTTCCTATATTGAATCCACTTCCTACGATTGAATTATCCACATCTTGCTCTTGTTTAATAAGTTCATCATAGACTCCTGATGTTTTAAAATCTTGATATGAAGATATAAAGTGTGGCTCAGTTCTCATGTATGGTGCATCTATAACTCCTTCATCCTTTGTCATTTCTAATTTTACTCCCATATAAAATTTAAGTGGTTTCATTTCCTTTAGTGTTTTTTCAATCAACGTTTGAACAGCAGGTTTAACTATTTCTACAGCATCAACTATAGACTCTGGTTCAGGAGGTTTGAAGTTAAAGACTCTTATTTTAATATGTCCTTTGAATGCTCCATCAGAGTTTTTAGTTGTGATAAAATTTGATAAATGTAGATTTGTTTTAAGATGTATTTTGAAGCCTTTCTTGAGGATATTTTTATTACATGTAGAACAGTGTTTTGTTTCAGGTGGAAGAGGGGAAAGTTTGTTTAAAATGTTGTATGTATGTTTTGCGGTGAGAATATGTTGTTTATAATATTTTACTTCCTTCTCGCAAGTATCACAATAAACCATATTTATAGCGTGAGAAAACGTGGTGTTTTATATATATCACTGTGCTTAAAATAAAACACTTTTGAGCTTTACAGCTCCGTTTTATATATATCACTGTGCTTAAACTAAAACACTTTTTCACTCAGAATCATCTAAGTCATAACTATCACATGAATACTCAGAATCATACTCAGAGTCATCAATAAAGCTACTCTCATAACTATCATTTGAGCACAAACTATTAGTATCATAACTATCATCTGTGTTCAATGAAATACTATCATCACCATCATCCAAGTTCAATGAAATACTATCATCACTATCGTCCGAGTTCAATGAAATAGTAAAATCTTCACTGCTGTATTGACTCATATTTAATTAGCAAGAAAAATATTCCCATCAATATCTATATACTTTCTT
The DNA here is from genome assembly GCF_964187855.1 of Myxine glutinosa. Classification (NCBI taxonomy): domain Eukaryota; kingdom Metazoa; phylum Chordata; class Myxini; order Myxiniformes; family Myxinidae; genus Myxine; species Myxine glutinosa. The sequence goes on from NC_136265.1 coordinate 146,901,935, forward strand.
TCATTAACAGATTCAATCTCTACAATTTTTATATCAAAAGTTATCTTTAAATAATCTCTAACTATCATAGAACGAAATGACATTTCACCAGAAATATTAACATCATTCATTTTACTTAGATCTACACCCTTTGGATTATTAAAGAAAATACAAATGTCTCCTCTAGAATTATTAATGGTCTTATCATTCTTTTTCAAAGTATCGTGGTCAATCACTTTTTCAAGCTTTGAATAAATTGCCAGGAGTAGAGGAGAAACTTTTGTTAGATTTACTTTAATGGATGTCTTTCCAGGTATAGTTAGAGCTCTTCCTTTAAATGAAATAGAGGGGCTCATGTTATTTTCCATAACTGGTTTTACCCAAAAATTTCCATATTTATCTTTGTTCAATTTAACATCTTTGACATATTTTTCTATATCTTCCACCGAAGTAGAGATTGATTGAAATTTGTCTTTTGTGCTTTGAAACATTGTATTTATTAATGAATAAACTTGCGTTTAGTTTAAGTAAAAATTTACCACATAAATATGATAAGTTCTGAAGGATATTTAGAATTTCCAGACTCTCCATATGATAAATTAGAGAATTGTCCGGCTTGTGATAGAGTGGGGCTTAATGATGAGGATTCATATAAACAATGTTTATTCTGTGATTATATTCTAATTAATGATAATAAGAAATATAAAAAAACATATAACTCTTTTAAATTAGAACCAAAAATGAATTACTTTACAAGATTAATAAGAGAGATGAATGTTAAGCATTATGGTGATAATACACCATTTCTTACAAGGAAAGAGACTCTTTGTATTGAGGAAATGTATAAGGGTTTAATGATATTTATTATTCAAAATAATTTTAATGGAAATGTTAATACAAGATACTACATAAATAAAATAATGAATTATTTTGAAATTAAACCAGAACTCAGGATAAAATATAGAGTTTCTAAAATAGCTCAAAAAAAGTTGGATGACTTGTTTTCCAAATATATAAATGAATGATTTTTTACCCGTTTGGGAAAATAAGATAAAATTTAATAACCATAAAAACATTCCAAATTCATTGAGATGTCTAATAGTTGGTTCAAGCGGATGTGGGAAAACCTGTTTACTTTTAAAGATGCTCCTTGGTCCTAATTTTTTAGATTATGATAATTTAATAATTTTTACAAAGTCAAGTTTTCAACCCGAGTATCAACTACTCTCACAGGGTTTTAATGCAGGTCTTAAAAAGGAAGACATTATCGGTTTATTTAAACTTCAAAACAAACTGAATGATTATAATATTGAAGATATAATACAATTATTTTGTGATACACAGAAACCTAAACCAAAACCCATAACTTGTATTCTCAGTGATAATACGGATGATATACCTTCACCTCAATATTTAGATAAATCAAAAAAGAACCTCGTCATCTTTGATGATTGTGTTAATGAGAGAAACCAAACAGTAATGGATAGCTACTATACAAGAGGGAGACATTCTTCTTGTAATTGTATATATCTTAGTCAATCATATTTTCAACTCCCTCGACGCTCAATAAGAAACAATGCCAATACTTTTATTTTATTTAAGTTAAATTCAATAGATGTAAATAATTTTTGGAGAGATAATTGCTCTACGTTATGTAGTAAAAAAGAATTTGAAAATTATATGAAACACACGATTGGAAAATATAAATATATTGTTGTGAAACAAGATGAGATACTAAATGATATTTTTCAATAAATAAATACAGAAAATGAATACTGAAGAAAGAGAAAGAAAGTTTAAGGAACATCAACAATTAGTTTCAAAAGTTGTTAAACAACAGGAAGAGATAAAGAAGAAACGGAGACAGAAACTAACTGGTGAAGAAGCCTTTGAAAGAAAACAAGAGAAATTCTTTAAACCACTTTTGAAAACTCAACACTCACCTACAGTTCCCACGGTAGAATTTACTCCGAAAAAACTTCAAATGCTCAAAGATTTTAGTCAGATAACAAAACAAGAACTTGGTGAATTAGAATATGATGACGAGGGATTATTTCGGAAACTTGAGGAGGTAAATCAACCCCCTAATTATGTTGTGGAAGCTCTTCAAAACAATGAATATTCGGTGGGTTCAAAAACCAGAGCAGGTCTCATTCCAACAGAAGAACCAGCAGTGTTTCATCTTGTGGAAGAAAAGGTATTGATATTTAATGATGAATTGATGTTCTTGAGTTCTACTCAACCAAATGTTAAATTAACTCCAAGATTAATGTTTCTTCTAACAAACCCCGGATTCAGCGGTTCAAAATATTTTGAGGAACCACTTGATATGGAAAGAGAGGAAGATAGGGTATATATTGAGTTGCTAAATGCACTTGATTATGGAGTTTCTGTTGCTGGTAAAAGTAAGAAGAATGAGAAGGAGAAACATATTATTGATGCTTTAAGTAAGCTTGGTTCGGGTGTTAGTTTTCTTCCAAATGACCCATCACAATTAGTTAATAGGCTATTATTGTTGTTAGGTAGTAAGAAGGCTGGAAACAACAATTGTTTTAATGAATCCTCAGCCATTTTAGATCAGTTGATGAACATGAAAATAATTAATAAATGTCAATACAAAGATATTTTATTAGATATTAAATAAGATGAGAAGCACAATTCTTAGTTTTAATTTCACAACGAGCGATTACACAGCTTCATTCCCTTACCCACTACAACTTGACCCCCTTACCTCATATGAGGCATCTTTATTGTCAATGGAAACTTATAATACCTTGTTTAATATCACAGAGAAAAACAACAAGTTTAGTTATAATCCAGGAAGTGGATATAAAACTATAACCGTTTCACCTGGAGCTTACGAGATTTCTCAAATATCTTCAGAAGTCTCTCGCCTTATGAAAGAAAAAGGTGATGAACCAAAAAATATTGTAATAGATATTCAAAAACACACTTCAAAATCAACTATTAAACTTAAAAATAATTATAAAGTTGATTTCACGATTGAAAATTCGTTTAGAGAGCTATTGGGTTTCTCTTCAAAAAAGATTGAAAATAACGGGACGTTTTACAGTGATAATGTTATCCAAATATCCTCCGGTATAAATTCAGTATTAATTCATTGTGATTTGATTGATGGTGCTTATAACGATGGAATAAGAACAAATACAATATTTTCATTCAGTGCATACTCAACCCCGATTGGTTATAAATTTAATATGGAACCAAAAAATCTTGTCTATTTACCTGTGTCAGGAAAAACCATATACAGAGTAAATTTTAGGATAACCGACCAAGATAATCGTATGATATCCTTTAATGATGAAATTATATCCATCAGAATTCACCTACGTGAAGTTTTTCAATAAATAAATAATGGTTATTGTGAGAAAACACGAGTTGGGAAAATATAAAATAATTACAGGGGAGGGCATGTTCCTTTCACCAGACTATACAAGGTATGTGGGTAGAGGATACTATAAACCTAAGAGACAACGAGGTGTAGGTCATCAATTTCGAAATAAAGGAGATGGGATAATTGATACTCTAATGGGTATTGGTTCAACCATCCTTAAACATAAAGACCTAATTGGTTCAACTGCTTCTGCCGTGGGCTCCGTTGCGGGTGCTATAAAGAGTATAAAAGATGCTCAAAAGGAGTCTCATAAATTACAAGCAATCAAAGAAATAAAAAAAGGTAAAACTCAACTATCTTCACAAGAACGACAAAAAATCATTAAAATACTTGGGTCAGGGTTTCAACAATTTTAATGCTATATAAATACAAGTATGGAAGCGATTGATAGTATCTATGATTTGGATGATACGATTATCATTTCAAACTCCACTAAAAAGGAAGACTATTTTAAGGTAAATGCTATAACAGGAACAGACTGGAATTCAAACGGAACAAAAAGTTTTGAAATAAATAATCAACAAACTTACTTGAATATAGCTGATAGTTTCTTGCTGTGTAAATTTAAATTCACTAAGGCTGCGAATAATACTAATGCTACACTCGTAAATGATTTCTTCTGGAAAATGTTTGACAGTGTCCGCCTGTATATTGGAACACAAGAGGTTGAAGCGGTTGATTATGTCTCTGCTACATCTGAAATGATGAAATTTACACTATATTCGTTTAGTGATAGAATGGGTAAGGGAGCTGTTGAGGGTTTTATTCCTGATATGTCAACGGGTACAAACGCAGACCCTGGTTATAGTCAAAGGAAGTCAATGTATAATGATGACGCAAAAGCTGAGAATAGTTTTACCGTAGCAGTACCTCTGAAAGGTATATTTGGATTTTGTGATTATGATAAAGTTTTGTATGGGCTTAAAATTAGATTTCAACTACAAAGGAATGATAATGTAAATAGATTGCTTTTTGGGGATGAAAATGCTTTTGGAGAAAATAATAAATTTGTTATTAATGATTTGTGTTGGTATATCAGTGAATATACTCCTAATCTTAAAACGGAAGAGATGTTAAATAGAAGACTTAACTCAAAGAAACCGCTAAATGTATCATACCTTAAAAGAAGATGTCAACACGTTAAACTGGAACACACTACCTACACTTGGAATTTAGGTGTTCTTCAAGGAAAGCCACGATACCTCTGGCTCATTTTTAAAAAACCAGATGGAGAGGACGGTACTAATAAGAATAATGCCCTGAGTGATAATGCAAAGGTGAAACAACTTCGGGTTTCTCTTGATGGCACATTTTATCCGCGAGATAGATTGGAAATTGATTGGGAAAAAAATGATTATGCGGAAGCCTACAAGTCCTACCAAAAGGTGTGTGAAAGTAATGGTAATAATGATCCTATTTTGGATATGGTTGCGTTTCAAAAACTTTATACAATCTACGCAATTGACCTGAGTTCTCAAAAGGAAACTATAAAGTCTAATCGAGTGGATACTTCTCTATACATTGAAAGAGGGGAGAGTGAAGAGGTTAATGCATATTGTTTGCTTTTGGAGGAAACAGAATTACAGATTAATACAGATAATGGTGTTATGATTAATATCACATAGGTTTTTTCTCATAAATAAATGGTTGGGGTATATGTTAATCAAATCAATCTTAATAAATTAACATCTTGTATTCAAAATCAAAAGCCTTGTATTATTAATGTTAATACAATTCAAAGAAAAGGAGCTGTAAGAATTGATGTTTTACTCACACACACACAAGTAAAAACACTAAATGATGTTGGATCACTTAAAATTAAAATGACGAAACCTATGTTAAAGAAATATTCAATAGACGAGTCAAGAGGAGGATTTCTCCCGTTTCTAATTCCTTTATTTGCTGGTTTAAGTGCGGCGGGAGCATTGACTGGTGGTATTTCAGCAGCGGTAAAAACTGCTAACGAAAGGAAGGCACAACTAAAAGCTCAAAAAGAATTGGAAAGACATAACAAGGAGTTGGAGAAACAAATTAGTGGAAGTGGTGTAATTGTAGATTTTGCTCAAAAACTTGAAAGTCTACCTGATAAAGCTAGATTGTTGGTTGGAGATATGCTTTCCTCTATCGCTCAAGCGGGTGTTAAACTAACTAAACGGGGTAATGGATTGTATCTTTCTCATAAATAAATGGATAAATGGTTTAAACAATTTGGAAAGAATACAACGTCAAATATAGAACTAGCTAAGTATTGTAAAACACTAAAAATTGATAATGTGGTTATTTGTATGAGAGATGAATTAACACATATAAATAAGAATACAAAGAATATTATTATGAATTTAGACACACAGAATGGTTCTCATTGGGTTTGTATTCATAATAGTCAGGATAAATATTATTTTGATAGTTATGGTATGCCACCACCTGTTGAAGTAATACAATTCTTACAGAATGGTGTTTATCAAACATTCCAAGTTCAAGAAATTAATTCTAAATGTTGTGGCCAATTATGTTTATATGTATTATTTCAACTCAACAATAATGAAAATTTTTATGATATCATTTTTTATCTAATATAAATGACCTATGTTGGAAAAGATGGTTCTATCTTTGGAAAATCCTCTCAGGATATTGATTTATCAAATTATTATACAAAGGCACAGGCTGAACGACAAAAATATAGTGTAAGTAAAAATATTAATATGAAGAATACTTATAAATTAATCAATTATCCAAACCCTACAGATGCGAATGACTTGATTAGATTCAGTGATTTATCACAATATATATCTTTAAAGAAAACAGCACGTTTTGTGAAACAAGTAAAATTTACAACCACAACACCTGGTTATACTGACCATACACCTTTCCTCATTGAATTTAACTACCTGCTTACAATTAAATTTTATAAAGAAGGACATTTAGTTAATATGCGAATTAATAAATGGGGGTATGATATGCCTGATTTAGGGTATAATTGGTCTTTTTCAATAAACATAGAAGACCTACATGATTTAAATCAGTCTCGTAAAGAAGAATATTATCCACTTGGTGAAGATAAGGATTTATGTGGAAGTACAATTAGTAAACAACAAATACGTGATTTTAAGAAAATAAAAATATATGATAGTATAGCGATGGTTCGCATGACAAAGAAGGAAGGTAATGAGATAAGGATAGAAAGCCGAGGAATACAAACCGATTTGGTAGTGGGAAGATGGGGTGGTATTACCTGTCATAATATTAATCTCACATATATTTCTGATACATAAATGGCAGGAAGAAGACTACAAGAGAATTATAATTTTTGTATTCAAGGATACCTACAAGAAAAGGGTGCTCGGTATTACATACCTTATGATTTGGAGCATATACATGGGAATTTTGTCATAAAAAACTGGCCTTATACTGATATTGTTAAACCCACAAATAGAGACTTGTTTAAAATATTAAATAAAAATGAACTTCTCAAAGTTATGAAATATAAAACTCTTTTAGAAATCGTCAACAAATCTTATTGGTATCCTATTATGAGAAAAATAATTATAGATACAAGAATATCTCAAAATCCAGATGAGTATATGTATAATATTCTTTGGGGTTCAAACTCAAGGGTAGCAAGGGATGAGGAAGGAGTTGAAGAAGAGAAGGAGGAAAGAGAGAAAAAGGAGAAGGAGGAAAGGGAGAGGGAGGAGAAGGAGGAGAGGGAGAAAAAGGAGGAGAAGGAGGAGAGGGAGAAAAAGGAGAAGGAGGAAAGGGAGAAAAGGGAGAAGGAGGAAAGGGAGAAAAGGGAGAAAAAGGAGAAGGAGGAGAGGGAGAAAATGGAGGAGGAGGAGAGGGAGCAAAGAGAGAGGGAGGAAAAATATAAAAAGATGGAAATCACTGAGATTCATAAAAGATTGAGTGTATTAAAGCAAATAAATCAATCTCAACGCACCGAAGAGGAAATTAAAGAATTAACAACTCTTATGAAGATAATGGTTTCAAAAATAAGAACGTCAATGTCTTCAATTTCAGAGATTTAAACGAGAAAGTGGTGAAGAAGAAGAAGAAGAAGAAGGAAAAGATTATGTGATTGATGATGTTGGTGTCATTGACTTTAGTTAGTTTTTATTTGTAAATAAATGGAGGAGAGAGTGAAGGCATTCCTTAGGATTCTTTATGTTTTAAAAATAAAGATTGAAATGTATATGTTGAAAACCAAAAAGGTTTTGATACTCTGTCGGAATTTTTCTGATAAATAAATATGAGTTATTGTCTCAAATGTAAAAAGAAAACTAAATCTAAAAATATCTCTTATGTTAAAGCTAAAAATAATAGAGTTTATCAAAAAGGAATATGTCAAGTATGTGGCTCTAAAAAGTGCCAATTCATCTCTCCTAAAAGAGGAGGAGACATACAAAAGTTTCTGTCAGGAAGTAAATTTACAACAACTGGAATTCCAGGGGAATTACACCTTCCAGGGTATTCTTTCTGTGGTCCAGGAACAAACTTGGATAAAAGATTAGATGAGGCTGACAATCCTAAACCTTGGTCTAAACCTACAAATAGGGTTGACGAAGTGTGTATGAAGCATGATATTGCTTATGGGAAAACCACTACGTTGACTGAAAAACATAAAGCCGACAGCGAAATGTTGTATAATTTGTCTTTGATACAAAATCCAACGTTGAGAGAGAAAGTTGATAGGTTTATTGTGAGAAATTTGATAAATGCTAAATTGAAACTTGGTCTTGGTTATTCCTCAAAAAACTATTAGGCTCTAATGATGCCATCAAGACTGAGGAGCTTTTGGCTGAAGAATTACACAAACCTATAATCACAAAGTTTAAAAGAAGGAAGGTTTATTCTAAATACACTGACCACATATGGTCCGCTGATTTAATTGAATTGAATAATGACAGGGGATACAGGTATGCTTTAACCGTTATTGATTTGAGGAGTAGATTTGCCTGGGTTGTCCCTTTAAAAAATAAAAGGGGTGATACTTTAATGTTAGCCTTTAAGCTAATATTTGATCGGGATAAAAGGAAACCAAAGAAGTTATGGACTGATGAGGGAACAGAGTTCTATAACAAAATATTCATGAAATTTCTTAAGGGGAAGGGTATTAAATTATACAGCACCTTTAATGAAGGAAAGGCAGTTGTTATTGAGCGTTTTAATCGCACTTTAAAAGAGAAATTATATAAAAAATTCACACAACTCGGTTCTCAAAAATGGGTGTATTTAATTCAGGATATTGTAGATAATTACAATAATACAGTTCATTCATCAACACAATCAAAACCATCAGAAACATTTACAAAATTAGAATATGAAAAGGAGATTAATTTGAGAAAGCCCAAGTTTAAAGTTGGTGATATTGTAAGAATATACAAATGGAAAAGTCATTTTGAGAAAGGTTATACACAAAAATGGACTCGTGAATTATTTAAAATCATTGATGTAATGGATACAGTCCCTTGGACCTACAAATTATATGATTTAAATGGAGAAGAAATCTTGGGTTCATTTTACTCACAAGAATTACAAAAAACACAAGTAAGCAGATAATACCCTTGAAAATAATAAATAAATAAATAAAATGTAATGGGGATACGTTTTTAAATCTGTGAACCCCAAACACAGAATCCCACAACTTTTTAGTTGGGGCTTAACTTTTGTGTGTGTATAATGGGGATACGTTTTTAAATCTGTGAACCCCAAACACAGAATCCCACAACTTTTTAGTTGGGGCTTAACTTTTGTGTGTGTATAATGGGGATACGTTTTTAAATCTGTGAACCCCAAACACAGAATCCCACAACTTTTTAGTTGGGGCTTAACTTTTGTGTGTGTATAATGGGGATACGTTTTTAAATCTGTGAACCCCAAACACAGAATCCCACAACTTTTTAGTTGGGGCTTAACTTTTGTGTGTGTGTGTATGTGCGAGTGAGTCATAATAATATACAAACCCTAACCCAACCCAAGCCCTAACCCAACCCCATCCCTAACCCAAACCCATCCCTAACCCAACCCATCCCTAACCCAACCCCATCCCCAACCCAACCCCATCCCCAACCCAACCCCATCCCTAACCCAACCCCATCCCTAACCCAACCCATCCCTAACCCAACCCCATCCCTAACCCAACCCCATCCCCAACCCAACCCCATCCCTAACCCAACCCCATCCCTAACCCAACCCCATCCCTAACCCAACCCCAACCCTAACCCTCACATTCAAAATCCCAACCCTAACCCAACCCCATCCCTAACCCAATCCCAACCCTAACCCTCACATTCAAAATCCCAACCCTAACCCAACCCCATCCCTAACCCAACTCCATCCCTAACCCAACCTAATCCCTAACCCTCACATTCAAAATCCCACCCTAACCCTAACATAATCTTTTTTTTTTCTTCTTTTTTAAAAATACGTATTTCTTTTTTTTTCTTCTTTTTTTAAATACGTATTTCATTTTTATTTTTTTTCCTCTTCCTCCAATTCTGTCTTTCAAGGCTTTCAAGTTTGAAGAAGTAGAAATGGGAAGAAAGAATTTTCCAGCATTTTCTTCCTCGAACTTTCTTGATATTGCTTAAATCAAGCGTCATTAAACAAAGAACATTGTTCATTGCTTTAGAATGCAAAGAGTCTCCAAGATGTACCCCACAGGTAGAGTCTCCAAAATAAAACCAACTTTCCAAGTTCCCAAGGTATAACCACAATCCTGTTGAGTCTCCAAGGTAGGCTCCACAGTTAGAACCATCTAGGCAGACCTCATAATTAGTTTTTCCCAAATTTAGTGAGTCTCCAAGGTAGGCTCCACAGTTAGAACCATCTAGGCAGACCTCATAATTAGTTTTTCCCAAATTTAGTGAGTCTCCAAGGTAGGCTCCACAGTTAGAACCATCTAGGCAGACCTCATAATTAGTTTTTCCCAAATTTAGTGAGTCTCCAAGGTAGGCTCCACAGTTAGAACCATCTAGGCAAACCTCATAATTTGTTTTTCCCAAATTTAGTGAGTCTCCAAGGTAGGCTCCACAGTTAGAACCATCTAGGCAGACCTCATAATTTGTTTTTCCCAAATTTAGTGAGTCTCCAAGGTATAACTCTTTGGCTGGGTCATCAAGGTAGAACTCGTTCAGTGGGTTTTGTTTTGATAACTCACAATAAGTATCATCATGGTAGAACTCTTTTTCAGGATTTTGTGGATCTCCAAGGTATAACTCTTTGGCTGGGTCATCAAGGTAGAACTCGTTCTGTGGGTCTTGGTTGTTCAAAAGATCTTCAAACAAAAAAATAACTTTATCCCAAGTTGTGTTAAAAGTAGAATTTTCATTTCGTAGCTCAGATACAATTTCCTCCATCGACAAGAGGTTCGAGTCCAGTTCATCAATCTGAAGGTTGAGCGCTACACAGGTAGTAGGACTCCAAGGAATAGCAAAGTTATCCCATTCCATTTCGGCATAGGAGTCCATTCTCAAGTGAAGCAGAAAGCGTGTTTGAAAAAGCCTGTGTGGTCGGTGCCTTTTATAAGAAGGGCTGGGTGTGTGTCATTTCCTGTGGAAATTCCCTGGGCGTGTCTTAACTGGAAATGATGTGATGGAAATTCCCTGAAAATGATGTAATGTATTACCTGGAAATGATACAATGCTGAAGAGTTTATAAAGTGGGTGGGACCTAGCAAAAGTGGGAGGAGCTTAGCAAAAGTGGGCGGGGCTTAGTAAAAAATGGGCGTGGTTTAACAAAAAGTGGGCGGGGCTTAGTAAAAATGGGCGTGGTTTACCAAAAAGTGGGCGGAGCTTACCAAAAAATGGTATGTGGCACTGGAGGCGCTCAAATAAGAACATTGAGGGAGGTTTACCATTTTATCTTAGCTCAGTTAAAATATCTTAATAAAGAACCAAACTCAAACATATTTTTTGTTAATATATTAGATGGTGAAGAGAGTGGCAAGAGAATTAAATTATTTCCCACACATAAACAAATATTTGTAGGGTCGTTGTTTGAGTGGGTTATATTCACCAGATGATATTAAGAGTAAAAGGTTAAAAGGTTCATAAGGTCAGAAGGATCACAGGTGTTTAAGTGGTCTAATGAATAAGGATAACATGTCAAAAGGTTAGAAGGTTCGTAAAGAACAGGGTGAGAGAAATATAGGTGTTTAGGGGCAATGAGGGAGGGAAAGAATTAATATGGAAGTGAATGGGTCAATGTTTGAGTGGGTCAAAGATTAATCTGCCAGATGATATGTAGAAGAAGGATGATAGGTCTATAAGAGAAAACAAATATTTGTAGTGTTTGAGTGGTCTAATGAACAACATTAAGGATAGGTACTACAGACAAAAGGTTCATAAAGATGAGGGTGGGAGAAATAGAGGTGTTTATGATTTTTGAAAAAGACAAGGGGGTAAATGACATTAGATAGGGATTTCCCATGTTAAACGGAGGTGTCCCAGAAACAACATTATTACACTACTGATAAGCATACATGCATGGAAGACATGGCGTGCAGGCTAGTAACACCACTTAGTATAACATCATGGTTCTTACACAGCCGACTCCAACATCTCAGCGAGCCACAACCCGTCGTCGGCTTCATATACTTTTATGTTTGTTGGGGTAGTGATATGTAGAGCCAGATAGATGAGTATAGGTAGGTTCTCCGGATGTCGGTTAAGAACCATCCACTTGTAATAAGTTCTGTTTAGGCGAATGTCAGAGTAAGTGGTATCTTTGTCCCTGTCATGAGGGGGTGGGGCATGTTAACTAGATTAGGGCATAAAGATAAATTATTCCTTGTAAGTCTTACCCTATGTGATTTATCCTTTGCTCTTTTGGCACTGCACCGTAGACACTAGTGAGAAATTCCCATTTATTGCACTAAATAATAACCATAAAACCAACCGGAAGCCAGTTCTGAACACTGCTATTTGGGACGCACCAGCTACATCGCCACGAAAGACAGGGAGGCCGAAGACACACCCCGAGGAGCCGTGATCGGTCAGGGCGGAGCAAGAAGCGACTCGCTGTTGGGCGGGAGTCAACCAACGGGGAGGCCAGGGTAGGAAGGGACTCGTAATTGGCCAGGGCAGAGAAAGAAGCTACCCGCTGATTGGTGGAAGGAAGGCCGAGGAGGAAGCAGAGCACCGATTGGCGAAGACCACCCATGACATCAAAGGTGAGCAAGAAACGGTGCGCTGATTGGTGGAGAAGCCCTGATGACGTCACAACCCAACATTAAAAGAACTTGAGGACGGACATTTTCTCTCTTGCTCTCTGACCCTGGACTCTTGCGCTCTTACTCTTGCCCTCTTGCTCACTGACCCTGGACTCTTGCTTTTTGCCTTTTCCCTTCATGCCGAGATCTGGAATACGCCAATTGGATCGGACTTTTGTGACGTTTGAGCGCTGACCATTTTCTCCCCCCTTGTCTTCACGTTCCGGACCTCACGAGCAATTGCATGTGGACAATGGGCTTCAGGAAGCGATCGGAGACACCACCGAGAGACGTGCAGAGTTTTGCAGGCGGAAAGGACGCGCGGCTTGCGCTGCAGCATGAACGGGCGCAATGATGCCTAGTTCCCGCCAACTGCACACACCTCGTACGCCACGCTGGCCGGACCCATTCAACGACCCTGACAAACCTCACGAGTGATCGGAGCTATGTTACACACCACATAATTTATTTTATCCAGTTTATATTCCCCGTGTCTGTGTTTCTAAGTCTGGTGAGGGAGTGCTCCATTTGGGAACTTAGTTTTACTGTCATGCCTTTTGTCCTTTTGTCCTGATGTGTTCAGTGTCGTAATATGAGTGAGCTCTTACACGAGCCTCGACTTTGTATACAAAAAAAAAAAAAAAAAAAAAATGCCTTTCTTTGTCTCGGCATCCGTTTTAATAAACCCTTTCATTATCTTCTGTACATTTATAAACCCGGGTTTTGTTTGAGTTTATTTTTGCAGGGTGAAGACGTCGACGAGACCCGTTCAGGTAAGTCGGTACTCTTCTTCCTCCTCGCGTATAATCCGCCACATAGTTGGATTCAAAACGCATCCATTAACGCTCGTTTGCCTTCCGTGGTTCTTTCAGTGTTAATTGAGGGTCCACACGACAATACTTCAGTGGTCCACACGACAATACTTTCCTCAAAGATCAAAATAACTCAAAACAACATCCCAAGTTCATCCCTCCCCAATGTCACAGACTGCCACCTCGAAGAGGAATTGTACAAGGCAGGCTAAGCCTTTTAGGGAAAGAATGTTTTGCAAGGTCAAACATGGGATATTGTCAACAGTTTTCTCAACGCCAGACAACCAGACGCCGGATGGAAATAGGTCACAGTGTGACGCTGCTGCCACCATCAGGATAGAGAATCTATACATAATTATATATATGTGTGTGTGTCGCATGCAATTTCTGTTTCAGCTCTTCCATGAACCTTAGACCATGGAGAAAAAAGTTATCAATTATTGGAGTGTATAAGTAGTTTCAAAAAGAAACACACAGATATATCAACTGGTGTTTGAAAAAGACAAGTGGTATCAAATAAAATGGTTTATCCTTCCGGAGGAGGGGAGAGGGGGTGCAAAGAGGAAATTGGTATTAATTCAGCATTCGGTGTAATGAAATAATCATTATTAACATCATCTAACTTCATTTTGAAATACAATTCTACATTATAGGATCTGGTTCCTAATGAATTTCTTGAGTCGACCATTATAAACGATCCAATGAGCTAACCATTCAAGACCCCATTTCCCATGCGTTCACCTCTCATGCTTTAGTGGTGAAGTGGAATTTTTTCCATCATTATTGTGCATTAAGTACAGGAAACCGTTAAAAGACATTCATTGCTTGCAAGGGATGAACAATATGTTTCCATCGGAGCTCTGGGCAGGCCCTACATCTAGAGAAAACGTTCATTTGGCCAGATTGTTCAATGGATTTTCACAATTTTGTTCTTGCGTCCCGAAGTCATTATGGAAACGTACAATTGAGATTGATGTTTAACTGAACACATTTATTTTCTCTCTCTCTAATTTCATTGCAAACAGACTCGGTGGTGCAATGTTTGGAGCGTTTGGTACGCCTCTGGGTGTTCGCTGGTTCAAACCTCAGCCAAATCATACCGAAGCCTTTAAAAAATGATGATAAGTGCTGCTTCCTTGCTTGACGTTCAGCATTTAAGAAGAAGAAGACGAAGAAGCACTCCTTTCGCGTCTTCAGATGCATAGGGCTGCCAAGGCACTTTTCCTTGGTTAGGAGTAAAAGGCACTTTACTGGAAGGGTCGCCACTCAGGCGATTTCCTTTTGTTTCATTTGTTTCATATCTTGTTTCATTCCTTTTGATTCATTATTTTTGTGTCATTCCTTTTGTTGACCCACGTTGACCCACGTTGACCCACCGAACTGAGACGATAGTTGTCAAATGTTTCACCTGTTGGACTTGTTAAGATGTGAAGCCGCTTCAATATTTGGCTATCAAAATCTGTCAAATCTGTAGAACTTTTCTAACCCCCCCCCCCCCCCCTCCCTCGTGTTTAATTCTGGAGGTTTATAAAGGGTAATTCTAGAGGGTTCTAAAGGGTGATTCTAAAGGGTAATTTTAGAGAGGATTCTAAACGGTACTAAAGGGTAATTCTAGAGGGTTACATAGGGTAATTGTAGAGGGTAATTCTAAACGGTAATTTTAAAGGGTAATTCTAAAGGGTAGTTCTAAAGGGTAGTTCTAAAGGGTAATTATAAAGGGTAATTATAAAAGCCTTTAACTAAAGGTTTCTATATGGTAATTTTTATGGATTTAGCTCGTTTCTAGACTTTGTCAATTCCATATTAAAAACGCCAAACTGAACCGCTTCCTTCGGACATGGGTGCCATTTTGAGCTCGTCATGGCTGCTAGCCCAGTCCTTATACAACAAGCAATCTGAGTATTGCGCTGCAATACATGTCCCCTACCAAAATTCAAAGTGCCATAACTTTGTCAAAAATGAACGAATATGCAAATTTATGCACGGTTGATGCTGGTTTTCAAACTTGATCTGAGGTATGCTGAGACACATGTGTGTCACACCTCGCCTCGTTGATAAGCCCGCAAGGTCGCTCCCTGGAGCAGCCTGCACGTATTGCACTGTGTGAATTATATAAATTATTACCAACTCACTGTCTGAGGTACTAGCGATTCAAGAGATATCCTTTTTTTTTTTTCTTTTTTTTTTCGTTTAATTAACGATATCTGCCAAACCACGCGCCCTATCGCAAATTCCAAAAGGACATTTTAGTAGACTGACATGCTGAACAGATCTGTGAAGTTTCCCCTTGATTGGATCAAAAATGAGGGAGGAGCTCGGTTTTAAAGGTTCATGCTTAAAAACGTCATAACTCTGAAACCATGTGACACATGACGTCATGCTCGCTGTCTTTCTGTTCGTCATGGGTATGCGATTCTGCCTGCAAAGTTTGGCCTCGATC
The DNA here is from genome assembly GCF_964187855.1 of Myxine glutinosa. NCBI lineage: Eukaryota > Metazoa > Chordata > Myxini > Myxiniformes > Myxinidae > Myxine > Myxine glutinosa. The sequence goes on from NC_136265.1 coordinate 146,917,789, forward strand.
TGTTCAGCCGTTGCAGAGAAAAAGGGGTTTTCGTGTTTTCACGAAAAACAATATGACGGCCGAACCACGTGCCCTGTGACGTCATAATTACCATTAAAATATTCTACAGACCAAGTCCCCCCTACGGTGAAAATTTGATCTCAATCGGTCCAATTATTGCAGAGAAATCTTTTTTAAAGGAAATTAAAACTTAAAATGGCACTGAGTTAAGGATCATCAGAATTATCAGAATTGCCAAAGTTCAAAGTGCCATAACTTTGTCAAAAATGATCGAAACGTCGTGAAGTTCGAAATTGATCTGTAACTTATCATGAGGAAACCAGGTACCAAGTTTGAAATCATTAGCATTAAGAGTTTAGAAAAAAAGTCCGGAAAACTGTTCTTTGCGTGACGGACTGGCGGACTGACGTACTGACAGACTGACAGACTGACAGACGGAGGGACGGCGTGCAAACCTATAGTCCCCTCCGGTGTACACCGGTAGGGGACTAATAAGCAACTCCAGGCTCAGCACTGATTAATCAATCAATGATGGAGAGACAGAAATACCAAAGGTAGCATCCAATTCTAAGTGAATCACATGTCCAGGAACATAAAAATTCAGGTGCTTATAGATGACATATAACTGACTCACAAGGGCTATCCTTTTTTGGAGAAGGAGAAGATGCCCACTTCACCTGCCCTCCAACTCCCAACTGCCACATTCGCCATCATCTTCCTTTACAGGTAAATTTCGTACATTCCCTATTACCAGACGACCCATTATTATTATGTACTATGATTTTCTCCATGTTTTCAACAATTTTATGACAGGTAAACACCCACCTCCACCCCCACCCAACCCTTCAAAACCCCCAAATTCTTATGGGATCATATTGCTAGTGTTTGGGTCTAGGGCGACCTAGTGTGCCGACTACATTAGTTGCTCAAAGTAGAGCTTTCTGTGGCAAAAGGGATGAAAGATAAAGTGAAAATAGTTATTATTCCAGAAAATACGAGGACAACCCAAGAATCAGGGTTGCCTCGAGCGAGAAATGAGCTTATTCTGCAAGCTTAGGCTGCAGGAGGACACGGACCGCAGGATTGGCTTCTGTGAGCTCATAGCCGGAGGCTTTGGTTCCACATCCACAGAGCATTGGCTCCATCCTCTCACTGTTCTCTCTCTCTCTCTCTCTCTGGTTTAACTGTGAGATCTGCCTGGAACCCCTGTTGCAGGTGACTCTGCCCAATCATTATGCTGGTTTTAGTAAAATTTGATATGACCTATGCTTTAAAATGGCAGGTGTATACCAATGGAGCATTATTAGCAAGCTTGGATGAATGATCGGGATAACTCTTAAATCAATATTCCCAACTAGGCAGTAAGGTGTGTTTGGTGACAACATTTCAAGGAGCAACGTTGAGGTGCTGGGATCAATCTAGGGAGTCATAGTTCCGACAATCCGGTCATGTAACAACAACATATAATAATAAATCCGACACTGATATTTAACCTCCAGACTATATATGAACCTGTAAAGTTTCATCAACCCAGGCACCTTTTCTTATAAATATCCTCCATTTTGTGGTAAGTAAATCACAATCGTACCTCATACAACTGTCCATCTGCCTCAACCCCCCACCTCCTTAAGGAAGGTACAAATGTAAATGTATTATTACATGACTAGCCGAAACCCGTGGAACATCCACGGAAGGGAGGATGTGGTGTATGGATAGAGTGTACCATTATGGATGGCATAGGGGATTTGCTTGTCCGAGTAAGAGTTAGGAAGAAAGATGAGAATGAAGAGTGCGTATATGAACAACGATCGCCGACACCGGCACAAATGCATGCTCTGAATTGTCCACTCAGTGGTCGGCTTGCTTTCGCCTTCGCCTGTCCAATCAGCGGACGGCTTGCTTCGCCTTCGCCCAGCAGACGCCAATACGATGGCGTCGTAAGATGGCGTCATATCGGCAGTTAATCGGATGCTTTTGGGCCCCCAACGTCGGCTAATTCAGATTTTTCGATTATGGCTGTACGTGATAAACAAAGAGCGCGGTTCGTAGATGGTAAATCCATTAGTGCCGTGGGCATCGGGTCACTGGGTGCGCCGTAAAAGGGATAACAAAGTCGAGTCCTTAAGCTATTATTATATAGACTAGCCGAAACCCGTGGAACATCCACGGAAGGGAGGATGTGGTGTATGGATAGAGTGTACCATTATGGATGGCATAGGGGATTTGCTTGTCCGAGTAAGAGTTAGGAAGAAAGATCAATTTTCACTTGTGCAAAAATGCTACTCACAATTACATCGCCTGTGCGTCGGCCTGTGATTGAGCCAGAGAGTTGGCCTGTGAGTCAACTTCCTTTCCAATGTCTGCAAGAATTGAAATACTGATTGTGAATGTGTAAAATTATATGAAAGAAGAACATGCATATCAATAGACGATGCCATCGAAAAGGAGAGCAGCTGTCAATAGAAAAGGATGTCTGACATCAATTTGACATTATTGCACAGGAAATGACAAACAAAGAAACAGTTCATTTCCATCGGGTAATATTACGATGAGAGATCAGCCGATACCTTTATTATATCCATCAGCATCCATGGCACTTAGAAAAAAAACGCAGCATCAGCCAGCCACAGCCAATTATCACGTACCGTCTCGAAGCCAATGCCATCCTTTTATCTCTTCGTATACAAGTACAACTCACTGATCGCAACGTCACTCCATTTAACTTTATTAAAATGACGATAAAGACGTGAAACCCATGGAACATCCACGGAAGGGATATCGTTCGTCTGTTTTCAGCTCGTTATCTTTAAGCTTCCTTACGTCTCGCCACCTGCTACACCTCTCTGAGTTACGAGGATTTATGCAACGCACCACGAGTATCGCAACGTCACTCCATTTAACTTTATTAAAATGACGATAAAGACGTTGCCTTATATATCATAATTTCAAATGTTCAAGGGAATAAAAAAGCTTCCTTACGTCTCGCCACCTGCTACACCTCTCTGAATTACGAGGATTTATGCAACGCACCCCGAGTATCGCAACGTCACTCCATTTAACTTTATTAAAATGACGATAAAGACGTTTCCTTATATATCCTAATTTAAAATGTTCAAGGGAATAAAAAGACCATTTGGTTCACACCACCCATCACACCACTCGACTGTCGAATCAGCGGACGGCTCGCATCGCCTTCGCCCAGCAGACGCCAATACGATGGTGTCGTAAGATGGCATCGTATCGGCCGATAATCGGATGCTTTTGGGTCCCAAAGTCGGCGAATTCAGTTTTTCGAGTATGGCTGTACGTGATAAACAGAGCGCGGTTCGTAGATGGAAAATGCATTAGTGCCGTGGGCATCGGGTCACTGGGTGCGGCGTAAAAGGGATAACAAAGTCGAGTCCTTACGGTATTATTATATAGATTATTAATAAAGGCCTCAAGACCTATTCAACTTGAATTAAAAAACGCGCCATTTCGGCTATTCAAGAACACATTTGTAACCTGTCAATCAAAAAGGAAAATGTTTTGTTGATCGTCTTCTCAACAAAACGTGTCGACAAAACCAAAGGAATATTCAGGATTTTCACAAAATCACGACAACTTGAAAGATATGCCAAAAACCTGAGGTGAATTCCGGTGATGCAGTCATCTTCTTCATCTGCGCCTCATTTTCTTCATGTGAAAATGAATCGATTTAAAATTCCATAGAACTGTGTCGTTTATGTATATTTTTATTTTATTACATTCACGTAGTTTAACATTCTTGACTTCGTGGAGCTTCAATCTTTTGTGGTTCAAAAAAATAAAATAAAGATGGATTCTTCTTCATTGCATCGCATCGCATTCTCTTCCTGTGAAACTGTTTCATAGAACTGTGTCGTTTATGTACATTTTTATTTTATTACATTCACGTAGTTTCACATTCTTGACTTCGTGGAGCTTCAATCTTTTGTGGTTCAAAAAAATAAAATAAAGATGGATTCTTCTTCATCGCATCGCATTCTCTTCCTGTGAAACTGTTTCTCCATTTAACGTTTCCAAAATCAAAACTTCAAAAACTTCTTCACTTCGATTCGAAAAAACTTCAAACTTCAAAAAACGTTTCCAAAACGTCACTCCATTTAACTTTATTAAAATGACGATAAAGACGTTTCCTTATATATCCTAATTTAAAATGTTCAAGGGAATAAAAAGACCATTTGGTTCACACCACCCATGTTCACACCACTCGACTGTCCAATCAGCGGACGGCTCGCATCGCCTTCGCCCAGCAGACGCCAATACGATGGCGTCGTAAGATGGCGTCGTATCGGCCGTTAATCGGATGCTTTTGGGCCCCAAAGTCGACTAATTCAGATTTTTCAAGTGTGGCTGTACGTGATAAACACAGAGCGCGGTTCGTAGATGGTAAATCCATTAGTGCCGTGGGCATCGGGTCACTGGGTGCGCCATAAAAGGGATAACAAAGTCGAGTCCTTACGGTATTATTATTATATAGTTACCCTCGCCAGAGGATAGGGTATTGCATTTGAGTCCGTTTGCCTGTCTATCTGTTTGTTACTTGCAAAATCGAAGATTTTTGAAGTATATTTGTCGGTTGCATTTGTTACTTGGCAAAAAAAAATTGTTTTGACAACTATGTTGATCACTCCGGTTTGTTTTTGTGTGTTTGTGTGATTGTCTGTCCGCTCACTTATACTTGCCTACAGGTCACAATTTTAAACCGATCTTCACGAAACTTCACCAAATGGTAGAGTTGGTGGTCCGACAGAATCCTTTTTAAAATTTTTAGGTCAAAAGGTCAACATAGGCCAAAGGTAAACCGCGTTTTTTTCAAATTTCTAAAATCTTCAATTTTCATCCGATTGACTTGAAATTTGAATTGGATTTTCATATCAACGAACTGAATTCAACCACCAACTATTTTTGAGATCGGCATAGGCCATATTTATAAAATTGTCAATTTTCAACCGATTAACTTAAAATTTTAAGACGATTTGCATATCAGATCACTGAATTCAACCACCAATTTTTTTGAGGTCAAAAGGATGTTCTACTGAGTGCCATTCTACTTTGTTCTCTTTTGACAAGTGTCACACCATGAGTGATTTTTCATTATTCTGTTTGTCTGTTTGTCTGTTTGTCATTTGCCCACAGGTCACAATTCTAAACCTATCGTCATAAAACTTCACAAAGTTGAAAAGGTCAGCACAATTGAGGAGCCTATTGATTTGGAGGACAAATGTCATCTGGAGGTCAAATTTCTAAAATCGGCATTTTCCATCCAAATGACTTGAAAATTGAACGACATTTGCATATCGAGTCAACTAATTGGTAAACCAACTATATTTGAGGTCAAAAGGTCAAAAGTCAACTCAAGGACAAACTTCCAAAATCATCAATTTTCATCTGAAAAATCGTCACTTTCCATCCTATTGACCCTTCCTTGAATCAAGGTCGTCAATTTCAATGTTGATGAAATGGACAATTTGATGGATCAATGGCAACCTTTTTGGGGGGAGGGGAAGGTGGATTTTTCAAGTATCGTCCTCTGCATGACATCTTCTTGTTTGTCTGTATATTCACGAAAACATATGAGTCCGTTTGTCTGTCTATCTGTCTTCACAAACATGATTTTTTTCTGCAACCGTTAGTCAGATTGACAGGAAATTTTCATCACAGGTGCTCCTCCTCCTGTATAATTTTAATGATAAGGATGACGTCATATATCACGTGGTACGGGCACCATCTTGGAGAAACCGAAAAAAAAATTGCACCTCTATATCTCCAAACGTGCTAAATACAAAAAATTGAGACATGGCTCATTGTAAAGAACTCTCCATGGGGAATAAAATATGTTAATGATGATGTCATAGGTGCCTCCATTATGACGTCATAATTCAACAAGTACAAAACTTCATCCGATCAAGATGAAATTTCTTGAGCATAATCTAGGAATAAATTTGTGGAGAAAAATAAATGGGGACGTCATCGGTCACGAGGTACGCTATATTTGTTTTAACACAAAGGCCTTAAAAACCACTGAAACACGTCCTGGCAATGGTCTGCAATCTCTGATTGCTCTTTCTTGTTGTAATATAGGAAGCAAGTTGCACATTGTCCTTCAAGAATAGTCAACAAAAGCAGGGCTCCATCTCAAGAATGAGAGGGCCAGAGCATCTCAGCAGCGCCTGGAAGATTCCAGTAGCAGGAGAACCGCAGAACCAAGGAGCAAAACTAGCAACAGCCACAGTGGACAGGGCCGGGAGCATTAGCTGTGGCCAATGTCCACAGACAACCATGACAGGACCCAAGACAGAAACATTCAATACACCGGCCATCTGTCCATTTTCCCCTCATGCACATGGTCATCAAATTCACTCTCAGGCTCCGTTATGCTGTCGAACGCTCCTAAGACGTTATAGTGTTCTTCATCGCTAATAATGATCACACTGATCCGATCAATCAACAACAGCTACACATCCTAGTGGCAACCAAACCGCGTGTCTACTCAACCGTGGTGACCACACAGTCGCTCAACTTGGCGTAAGTCCGCTTAAGAGCTCTTCCCACCAATGTAGTCCGACCAATCACTCAGAGATATCCTCTGCAGCATTGCCTTCATACACTACTACTTACTACTTCTGCTTCTTTATGAGCCCAATTATTCCCATCTTATTTTTAAGGTGGCCAAGTCTATCATGAACCGACTAGCCAGGCCTGATGTTCGTCTGAAGGTGATTTCGGAAGGAATTTGCCATTTGTTGGGGGTGCGGCGATCTCGCCTACTCTTCGCAAAAGACATCCTGGGATCTTTAATGTCCACCAACTATAATTATCGTAGAAGGAACACCCAGTTCAACATCCTCAACGCCCTGTCTGTGAAGCACCAATTAGAGTACATAGTCGGTTCAGGAATCAAAGCCAGCCAAGACAGCTCAAAGGCAAATGTGCTACCTCCGCACCATCTAACCAAACCCCACGTTTGCCACAGCAACAGATGGATTGATCGACCATTGCTATAATTACACTTCTTTCTCCAACGCAGCACAATGTCGGAAATCTTTGATGCTGCATGAATCGTTTCATCAAAACCTGGCTATTAGCTTTGCTTTTCAATCCATCAGGACTTCCTTTCTCTGCATTGTTCAATTTCCCTGCTTTGAAGTGGGTCTGACCCCTTTGGATAACTGCTCTCCACTTTCATGACCCCTTCCCCATCTTCATCCGCTGTTACCTGAACATATAGCCCATTCTTCCTTTAAAGCATCCTTGGAACTCCGATTATTGAGCCATGCAACACATTCCTTGTTCATTACTCTTAATGCAGGTTTCAATGTCGCACAATGCACGGCTCCTGCGCAAAGCAGACGGAATTGGTACACACTGGGTCATTCATCCAAATGCATGCTCGTTTCCTAATGTGGGTTCATTCATAACTACGCAACGTGAGGAGATCGTGCAAAAAAAAAAAAACATCGCTCTTGATTCAGATGTCTTACCCAGCAGGCTCCCTCGCTGGCTAATTGTCCGCAGGCATAGAGGGCTTCTTGTAAAGTCTCATTGTTTTAATTTGGACTAATTGATCATGGAGGGGCCATTCTGTGCTAGGCGACTTGAGGTTACGCCGACAATTTTAAATGCTTGCAACTCATTTCTTCCATGATACAGAGGTCCTTTTAATCCCAATTTACCTGAAAAGACTGTCAAAAGTCTCACAGAAGCATGACTTCAACTCCCAGCCACACTCCCATCCTCATTTCCCCATTTACCACTTGCCTTTGGTGGTTGTCAAACTCCTCACTGCAGCAACTCCCTCTTACTAATCCGCAAGGACAACTCTTCTTTTTTTCCACCTTTGGCATTTTTCGATACCAAGGGTAAACTGGAAGTTACATTAATGGTCTTGTCATTACGTCACGAATTTTCACCTTGGTTCGACATTTGTAAAGTATACGAGCTATTGATCATGCCGGAGCATCTCACTCATGCATCTGGCAGGAGCTATCCATGTCTGTCATACATCTCGTCAATTCCCAATCCGCCTTCGCCAACAGCAGTATGGAATGAGTTGTAGACACAGCATTGTCCTTCAAAGTAACACCGACGCAATTATACCGAAACCACTGCCTGTTTGCCTCGTTTCCTGGCCAGTTGAGACAATAAGGATAAGGCTGTAGTTCCTCAAGGAGTTGGGACAATAAGGATAAGGCTTGGTGGTAGTTCCTCAATTGATGGCCAGGCCTGATCCGTGAAATGCATCGACCTTTATACAGGTGTATGCAGCTGCCCTTGAAGGTCTGTATCCCATCCCTGACAACCAAGGTAATCCGGAGGCAAAGTTTGCCGGACTTGTCGAGGTGAAGCATATGAGGGCTCAACAGCCTATATCAAACACAGAGGATTTCCTTTCTTCATAAACAGATAACCAAGTATTCAAAGTTCCTTTTTCTCTCTCGACCATATTGAGGCTCATGGAAGAGGAAGATGATGGAGGTTATGAACGGAAAGTTAGGCAGCGGGTTTGCAAGCAAAAGTTAAACACCATTATTGAGAGTCGTTGCTGAATGATTTTGGGAAAAAGAGAAAAAGGAAAAGGACAAAAAAAGAAAAGGAAAAGGCCCTGGAGAATGGCTGGGCATGGCACCCCCTGTAAACCCCCTTTCATGAACGTGGCAGGGCATGGTACGAAGCAAGTGGGACCCAATTATTGTAGTTCCTTGATTCGGAGGCTTTAAAGCATTGTGGATGTTATATGCGCACGACCAAATATAATCCATTTGGTATTCATCCAAGCACATCCACAAGCCGGAGTGATCCATAGAGACTGCGATGTGATGTGACTACAGATTCGTGCACAGTATCAAGAGTTCAAATCCTGCTTGACCTCCCACTTGTTCTGCGGAATCAGAGCAATGACAGAAATGGCCCCTTAAAGAAGTACCCTCACTTCATTACAACAATGTTTCATGGTTTTCTACATCTTTGGGTTTCATCTCTCGAACAACCTAATCTGTTTCTCGACGCGGAACTGATTGATAAAAGGTCTTCATAAATCAAAGAAACTGAAATAGTGAAATCGAGTTGGATTTGAAGATGTATTTGTTTTTGGAAGTGATTCTGACATGGTGCTTCAAAAGGCCATAGACATTGGAACATTAAATGAATGACCATTATTTGCCTTATCTACTCCAGCCCCTTCACTGCGGCGTGAAGGTTCTTCGGACGACAATCCGCAATGGCAATCAACGTGTCCTGCATGCCGAGGAGCGGACCGTTTATGCGCAGGGCGGCTAGCGAACCCGGGTCATTAAGCACTGTCCGAGTTTTCATTTCTGGTGCCGCGCACTTGACCATAGGACAAGCGAATTTGGACGGCGAGAGTATATAAGGGATCAAAGATCTGCAAGTGAAGCCTGATGCCTAGTGTGAATTTTAACAAGTCTGCAAGTTTGCCTTTTCCACATATTGGCGGTCTCTTCTGGAAGTTGCTTCCCTCAAGATGATATCAGTTCCACGGCAGATACGGTCTTAATATTACCAAAACTGTCTGAGTTGATTAGTTTTGTGGCTCCGAAGCAAGTTTGCCACTAGTTAATCAGATACAGGGCCCGCCACGTTTCGAAATGGTATTGTAATAGACCACTGAGCCCCTGGAGATTGAGATCTCCGAACGGTGAAACGAAGACAAGCCTTCCAGCAAAACTTGTAATTTAATTATTGTTCCCAGAAAATATGATCACCTACTTTGCACATATCTCAGCATCAACCCTTATCTCGCGAAATAGGTCCCAAAGAATATATTTCCCTATAAATACAGTGGTGTGGGGGATTGTATGATTTTCATTTTCATTTTAAGCCTGAAGGCACCGGTAGGCATGCAACTCAAAAGTCAGCCAACATGATGGCACAATGAGCGGAGAGAGCGCATGGTCGTTCTCGAGCAATGTTTCTGCTCCAATGAGGAATTTCATCCAATGATCATTCCATCACATCAGTATTTGCTTTCTTGTTAACAATCAAGGGGCTCTTTAATCTCATACGATGAGCTAGCCACCCAGCTATAAACTGCCACCCAGGTGTTTCACATGCTGGGCACGGCATTAGTGGGTGCCATCCATCGGAAGGATCTTGCCAGCACCAGTCATTGGTGGACTATTAAAAAATCCCACAATATTTTTGCTGAAGAATAGGTGAGTCATCGCCGGAAACGTAAACAAATCAATGGAGTCCTCTGCACAAATCACCTTCAGTTAAGTATATCCTGTGACGAAACAATGGCGATCTGTCCAGGAATGGTTGGTTCTAGACTATAAACGCTTCTCGACTTGTTATGCAGAAGACCGCAAAACTCTGTACTGTCAAGTGCACCGGCCTTCGTTATCCCAACGCTTAAGAAAAAGCGGGGTATTGTAATCGGCTCTGTCTGTCTGTCCGTCCGTCACGCTATCTCCTCCTACACGGTCATGCAGAAATTCACTAAACTTGGTAGTTATGACCAACACATGGCCAGAAGGTGCGAGAGCAGTGACATTTTAGCCCCACCCCTTGGGGCGGGGTCAAAAGGTAAAATACCAAAAATGCAATTACGGGCACATTTAAAAGCATTTTCTGATGACACTTTGTATATGCAATCGACATTAGGAAACCCATGAAATATGTAAAGATTTTTTTTCTTGAACCTCACGGTTCATCATTCATGTGGAGACTTCCGGTTACAGGGGTCAAAACAATTTATTTTTTATTATTATTTAATATTGGATCATTGCTGGTGTCACTTTCTGTCATCTTTCAACTTTGCTTTGGGGGAAAGAATGGAGATTTGTAATGGCTTCTTTGTACGGTAGTTATTTATTATTACCTCGGAAGTCAGAATAATCCTATTACAACAGCATGGAAGCTTGGACGTGTATTGGTAATCGGATTTTTTTTTTCTGTGTACAAGATCGAGGCTCGTGTAAGAGCTAATTTCAACCATGGTCTTTCCAGGATGTTGGTTCATTCAAGCATGGTCTTGCCTAGATGTTCGTTCATTCAAGCATGGTCTTTCCCGGATGTTGGTTCATTCAAGCATGGTCTTTCCCGGATGTTGGTTCATTCAAGCATGGTCTTTCCTGGATGTTGGTTCATTCAACCATGGTCTTGTCCGGAAGTTGGTTCATTCAACAATGGACTTGCCCGGATGTTGATTCATTCAACCATGGTCATGTCCTGATGTTGGTTCATTCATCTGTCACTCATGGAATTCTGACTTTAGTCCAACTCAACCAACGAGGTGGATTCCTTGTGTATCTCCTTGTTTTGTTTGAAATGAATACTTCTGGACCCATTTGAAAATAACTAGACGACATGCTGATGCGTTTCCCCGATATCCATTCAATATCCAGGTTGAGCTCGATAAGTTTGTGGCATCTTTAGCACAATGATGAGGACGTATGGAGAGACTCAAGCGCCATTTTATTCCATCCATGCAGGCCTCACTCGGCCGTGCCAACAGCGACCTCACTAGGCCGCACACGGTACTACACCCCTCTCCCCCCCTCTGCCCCCCCCCCTAAAGTCACATAGTCACCCAAATATGCAGGGCGTATAACACGTCTGACCAGAGGTGGCGGGGCATTGGAAACAGGTGACGACTCCCCACCAGACACCAAACCAGGTGCAACCAATACCGGAGAAACATCCATGCTACTATCACTGCCCTGAACATCCGGATCCACATATAGAGGGATAGGCGGTCGGAACATGTTATCATGGGCACCTCAATGGATGAGGACACATTGGACGGCAGAACGGAATCGGCAGTGTATGAATGATCAGACCCGCAAGCCAACAATTGATTCACATGACGTTTTCAGGCAAGACCGGCCAAAGTATGAACAAGGTAGTTCGCCGGTCCAAAAATTCGGATCACAGTAGATCACATTTCTGTCGGTCTAAATAGTCTCATGCCAAAACTGGCTAGTCCACCGTGAATGGACCAACATCGGTCCATTTAGTATTATACTAGCAAAAGTACCTGGTAGAATCCCTTCGCTGATGGGGATATTAAGAGAGGGGGAGAGAGAGAGGAGGGGAGGGTAGAGGAGAGGGTGGGGGAGGGAGAGAGGGAAGAGAAGGGGGAGGGAGAGGAGGAAAGAAGGAAGGGAGTGGGTTGAGAGAAAGGGGTGGGAGAGAAAGGGGTGGGAGAGAAAGGGGTGGGAGAGAAAGGGGTGGGAGAGAAAGGGGTGGGAGAGAAAGGGGTGGGAGAGAAAGGGGTGGGAGAGAAAGGGGTGGGAGAGAAAGGGGTGGGAGAGAAAGGGGTGGGAGAGAAAGGGGTGGGAGAGAAAGGGGTGGGAGAGAAAGGGGTGGGAGAGAAAGGGAGAAGAGAGAGAGAGAGAGAGAGAGAGAGAGAGAGAGAGAGAGAGAGAGAGAGACAGAGTATTTGGGCAAGGAGAGAGATGAGTGGGTAGAGAGAAAGGGGGGAGAGAGAAAGGGGTGGGAGAGGGAGAGAGAGGAGGGGTGGGAGAGAGAGAGAGGAGGGGTGGGAGAGAGAGAAAGGGGTGGGAGAGAGAGATGAGTGGGGGGAGGAGGGAGAGGAGTGGGTAGAGAGAAAGGGTGGGAGAGAGAGAGAAAGAGGATGGGGGGTGGGAGAGAAAGGGGTGGGGGAGAGAGGGAGAAGAGGGGGGAGGGAGAAAGGGGTGGGAGAGAGAGAGAGGAGTGGGGGGAAGAGAGAGGAGTTGGGCAAGGAGAGAGATGAGTGGGTGAAGGAGGGAGAGGAGTGGGTAGAGAGAACGGGGTGGGAGAGAGAGGGAGAAGAGGGGGGAGAGAGAAAGGGGTGGGAGAGAGGGGGAGAAGAGGGGGGAGAGAGAAAGGTGTGGGAGAGAGAGAGAGTAGGGGGGGGGGGAAGAGAAAGGTGAGGGGAGGAGGTTAGCAAAGAGTATGTGCTGAAACGTTTGCACTGAAATACCAGTTGTCACATCATAGTCAGGTTCACTATGTTTTTTCGTTCAAAATTTTGGTAGATTAGCAAAACTATACATTTTTGGAATATTCAGAGCATGAGGAATCCAAAAATTAATGTTTACATTTGCGTAGACACCTTTGCGAAAATGACACTCAGGACAGTGATGAAGATCTGTAAAAGCATATTCCTGAACGGTATAGACCTCGTAGATCCTGTGTATAGGACTTATAGTTCAATCTGATACTACCTATAACTTCCTATAACAACCTATAACTTCAAAGGACTTGCAATATCATGTATTATGTAATACAGTTATATCACAAATATAAAGACAATGGTTTTCAATTACCTTTGTTTGTTGCTTTTCTATAATCCTGAGCACTATTTTGAGGCCTTTATTGGATTCCTTGACCCAGAAAACATAGGATTAGCATATTTAATTAAGTCTCTAGGTTGACTAGAAGCCGAGATCGCGCAAAATATGTATTTTATGGCGGCCATTTTCAAAATCCAAAATGGCGGCCATGCAGGTGTCTGTGCAAATGTCAACATTGATTTTCAGATTCTCCATGCTCTGAAGATTCCAAAAATGTACAGGTTTGCTAATCCCAAAATTTTGAAAGAAATTATATTTGTTAACATAGTGAACCTGACTATCTTCATCACTGTCCTGAGTGTCATTTTCGCAAAGGTGTCTACGCAAATGTAAACATTAATTTTTGGATTCCTCATGCTCTGAATATTCCAAAAATGTATAGTTTTGCTAATCTACCAAAATTTTGAACGAAATTATATTTGTTAACATAGTGAACCTGACTATCATGTATCATAACAGTCCGCCACCCCTAACGTATGGAGAATACAATGCAGAGGAGAAGGTATGGTGCTTATGTAATAAATAAATGGTATGGTGTTTTGACTGACAGGTTTTAAGAGGAAATAAATAAAAATTTACTTTCCCCCGTTAAAATCAGGAATAAATTATTGAAATAGCAACAGCTTTTTTGTTCTGAATCTTTTCTCACCTGTGTCGCAAGTAGAGCGACCTGCTTTGTGATGCTTTAAAAGGCGGTGTATAATCAGAAATACTGTTTGATAGGACGATATATTCCTGTCATATGAATAAAATGGAAATGTTAAAAAACAGTGTTGAATATAGCTAAAGCGTTTTCTGAATATAATCGATTAATATAAGTGAAGAGGAAGATGAAGGAAGAGTTTTTGTTGTAAGTCAATCTATCCTCACCTTAATCAACTATATTGTGGCGGACACGATGGCTCGCTGGCGCGGTGACATCATTCCGCGCACCAAGAGGGTGTCGGCCACGCCCGAGGGGTAGGCGTGGCCTCGGGATATACACGGGGCTCGCAGCCCCGAGCAAGTCAGTGCTACAGTTTGAGCTTTACAATAAATACCTTTTTGACCCTACGCGTTGTGGCTTACCTTCTTTGGCAAACATGTTGCGTGCGTAGCACCACGCTTCACTGGTGACCCCTTTTGGTTCAGCCGTCACTGACCACAGAACGTGCCATGGCCAGCAACGCGGTCGCGGTAAAGCTCCCTGAGTTTTGGGAAGCACAGGCCGAGGTATGGTTCGTGCAGGCCGAAGCACAGTTCCAGCTTCGAGGAATAACGGCGGACGAGACGCGTTACTATCACGTGATCGCCGCCCTCGGGCCCAGCACAGCCGCCCGAGTCGTGTCCATTCTGCGGCACCCACCGGCAGAGCACAAGTACAGGGCGCTCAAACATCTCCTCATCGCCACGTTCGGCCTCACGAAGTTCGAACGGGCGGACCGCCTCCTGGACCTTCCCGAACTCGGCGACACACGACCATCGATATGGATGGACTACATGCTGTCGTTGCTGGGTGACAAAGCCCCGGATTTTTTATTCCGGGTGCTTTTTCTACGCCAGCTACTGGCACAGGTACGCCTCGCGTTGGCCGGTTCCAACATAGGGGAACCCCGCGCTCTGGCCATCGAGGCCGGCAAGTTTTTCGCGGCTTGTGACACGCGGGCGAGCTTCGGTGCGGCCGTCGTGGATCCCGAGGCTGATGCGGCTGCACACCTCGTGGATCCCGAGGCTGATGCACACCTCGTGGCCGCTGCCACGCCCCGCCCACCACCACTGCAGCGGCGAAAGCCGCGGCCTCCGCCGCTCCCGCCGCAAGCCTGGTGCAGTTTCCACGCCAGGTTTGGCCACAAGGCTAAGAAGTGTTGCCCGCCGTGCTCGTTTGGCAAGTCGGGAAACGACCGAGCCGACGCTCAGTAGCGGCCCTGAGCGTCGGCAATTCCGGCAGCCTCTTATTCATCATGGACACCTAGTCCAGGCGCCGCTTCCTCTGCGATACAGGAGCGCAGGTAAGCGTCATCCCAGCCCACACGTCCGACAAGCGAACCGCGGGCCGGGGCCCCGCGTTGCTTGCAGCCAATGGTACACCCATACGCACATTCAGGAAGCGCTGCCTCTCCCTGCGGTTTGGAGGGCAGCGCTTTCAATGGACGTTCGTAACCGCCAGAGTGCCCATGGCATTGCTCGGTGCGGACTTCCTATGTGCAAATGGGTTGCTGGTCGATATAAAGCACAGACGGCTCGTCCAGGTCGAAACCTTTAGCTCGCTCGCTTGTTCGCTGAGCAGCTCGTTGAGCGGCTCACTGAGCGGCTCACCGAGCGGCTCACCAAGCGGCTTGCTAAACGGTTCCGTCCCGGCGAGTTTGGTTTGTACGCTTCCGGCAGCGGATGACTTTACCCGCCTCCTCGCCAGTTTCCCGGCCCTCACGCGGCCCACCTTCTCGGCGGTGGCCGTCAAGCACGGGGTGGAGCATCACATCCCCACCGTCGGGCCACCGGTCTACGCCCAGGCACGCCGCCTCGAGCCAACGAAGCTCGCGGTGGCAAAAGCGGTGTTCGCTACGCTGGAGCGGCTGGGCATCGTGCGGCGCTCCAAGAGCGCTTGGGCATCGCCGCTGCACATCGTGCCGAAGCCCGGCGGGGGATGGCGGCCGTGCGGGGACTACCGCCGCCTCAACGATGCTACCATCCCCGACCGCTACCCGGTCCCTCACATCCAGGTCTTTTCTGCCCGGTTGGCGAAAATGTCCCTCTTTTCCAAGGTGGACCTCATCCGCGGCTACCACCAGGTCCCCGTCAGGCCGGAGGACATACCGAAGATGGCCGTCATTACACCATTCGGCCTCTTCGAGTTTCTGCGGATGCCCTTGAAGAATGCGGCTCAGGCGTTCCAGCGGCTGATGGACAGCGTCTTGCGCGACTTGGATTTCGTTTACGTCTACCTGGAAGACATCCTCGTCACAAGCGCGTCCCGTGAGGAGCACCTCTGCCATCTCCGCACGCTCTTCGAACGCCTGGGCCAGCATGGCCTGATCATCAACCCCGCCAAGTGCCGGTTCGGCGTCGCCGAAATCGACTTTTTGGGGCACCGCGTCACCAGGCACGGGGCCATCCCCTTACCGGCCAAGGTGGAGGCGGTCAGGGGGTTTCCGTGCCCCCGCACGATCAAGGGGCTCCAGGAGTTCCTGGGCATTGTGAACTTTTATCACCGGTTCCTGCCCCGCATCGCCCAGCTCCTACGCCCCCTGCACGAGGCCCTCCGGGGGAAGCTGGGCAAAGGTGACGTTGCTTGGACCGAGCCGATGGACGCGGCGTTTGCGGGCGCGAAGCTCGCCTTGGCTAACGCCACCATGCTCGCGCACCCTGCGCCCGATGCACCGATCGCCCTCACCACCGACGCGTCGGACTACGCGGTGGGCACGGTGCACGAGCAATGGGTGAAGGGAGCTTGACAGCCGCTGGCGTTTTTCAGCCGGCAGCTCCGCCCGCACGAACAGCGGTACAGTACCTTCGACCGCGAGCTCCTCGGGCTTCACCTGGCGGTCCGGCATTTCCGCCATCTGCTCGAGGGCCTTTCTTTCACGGCCTTCGTCGACCACAAGCCCCTGGTCTTTGCGATGGCCAAGGTTGCCGAGCCGTGGTCGGCCCAGCAGCAGTGTCACCTCTCGGCCGTGTCCGAGTACACGACGGACATCCGGCACGTCGCGGGGAAGGACAACCCGGTGGCGGATTGCCTTTCCCGGTCCGTCGCCCATGCGGTCCACCTCGGGATCGACTATGCCCGGATGGCGGCGGACCAGACCGCCGACCCCGACGTCCAGGCCTTGCGGACCGCCGTCACGGGCCTCCGCGTCACCGAGGTGCCGTTTGATGGCGTGGGCACGGCCCTCTTGTGCGACGTCTCCCTCGGCCGGCCTCGCCCCATCGTGCCCGTGGGCTGGCAGCGCCGGGTTTTTGACGCCATCCACGGCCTGTCCCACCCGGGCACGAAGGCCTCCCAGAGGCTGGTTGCTGACAAGTTCGTCTGGCATGGCCTCCGGAAGACCGTCCGCGATTGGACCAGGACATGCCTTAGCGTGCCAGCGCGCGAAGCTGCACCGCCACACCCAGGCCCCGTTGGCCCCGTTTACTGTGCCCGAACGTCGGTTCGACCACATTCACGTGGACTTGGTGGGACCTCTGCCCCCCTCGCGGGGTTTCACCCACGTCCTCACCATGGTGGACCGCACCACCCAGTGGCCAGAGGCCGTGCCTTTGGCGGCGACGACGGCGGCGGACGTCGCGCAGGCGTTCATCGCCACCTGGGTTGCACGGTTCGGCGCCCCCTCGGACATTTCGTCCGACCGCGGCCCCCAGTTCACCTCGGAGCTCTGGGGGGCGGTTGTGCGGGGGCTCGGCGTCCAGCTGCACCGCACCACGGCCTACCACCCCCAGGCCAACGGCCTGTGCGAGCGCTTCCATCGCTCCTTAAAGGCCGCACTCCGGGCAACCCTCCGCGACGGCGGCTGGGTCGACAGGCTCCCCTGGGTCCTGCTGGGCCTCAGGACGACGCCCAAGGACGACCTGCGTGCATCCGCGGCGGAGTTGGTCTTCGGACAACCGCTGCGGGTGCCGGGCGAGTTCCTCCCCGACTCCACGGCACCATGGTCCGTGGCGCAGCAGCGCTCCGCACTGCAGGAGACCGCCCAGAGGTTCGCCCCGGTGCCGACGGTGCACCACGGGTGCCCGCCATCGCACGTCACCCCGGAGCTTCACACGGTGGAGTACGTGTTCGTCCGCCACGATGCCCACCGGACACCGCTGCGGCCCCCGTACGACGGGCCCTTCCGCGTGCTGGAGACCGGGGCGAAACACTTCACCCTGGACATCGGCGGTACTCCTGACCACGTTTCCGTGGACCGCCTCAAGCCGGCCCACCTCGACGTGGACCACCCCCCGCCAGTGGCTCGCCCCCCGCGTCGGGGCCGACCCCCGGCGGGCGGACCCCCGGCACCACCCAGCCCCGCCGGCACGCCACCACCCTGTCCTGCACCCATCCCAGATGCCGCCAGCGGCATCCCAGACGGCATCCCGGCATCCCAGATGCCGCCAGCCGCCAGAGGGCGCTTCGGCCGGGTCATCCGTTTGCCCTGCAAACTGACCCTTCAGGTGCGCGGGAATTCTGGGGGGGCGCGTGTGGCGGACACGATGGCTCGCTGGCGCGGTGACATCATTCCGCGCACCAAGAGGGTGTCGGCCACGCCCGAGGGGTAGGCGTGGCCTCGGGATATACACGGGGCTCGTAGCCCCTGGTCTTCGCGATGGCCAAGGTCGCCGAGCCGTGGTCGGCCCGGCAGCAGCGTCACCTCTCGGCCGTGTCCGAGTACACGACGGACATCCGGCACGTCGCGGGGAAGGACAACCCGGTGGCGGATTGCCTTTCCCAGTCCGTCGCCCATGCGGTCATGGTGCTGGTGCATGCATGGTCATGGTCATGGTCATGCGGTCATGGTCATGAGCAAGTCAGTGCTACAGTTTGAGCTTTACAATAAAGACTCTTTTGACCCTACGCGTTGTGGCTTACCTTCTTTGGCAAACAAGTTGCTTGCGTAGCACCACGCTTCAATATCATACTGTTTGCAGATTTCCGAGAATCTGATTGATAAAAAGATGGCGATCAGAATTGGCGTATAAATTCCCTAGAGGAAAATTGTTGACGGTGGACAACGGATGGACGGACGCACGCACGCACGCCGAGACCGAGCTACTTTTATATTACAGATGTCAAAGTGGAGACTGCCTTGAACTTGTAGAACCTTGGCGAATGATGTTAAATGTACTGCAGAAGTCTAGAAATGTCCTTACAAACGCCGAGCTATGTAAGGAGGGCGTACAGAGCCCGAAGGTAGGCTGCGCATCCCACAGTCAATCACAATCCGCCTTTGGAGACGTTCATCCCAAGTAAGTGTGACATGGGAATCGGTGGGCGGGCAGCAATGGCTCCTTCTCCAAAGACAATGTGCAACTGTCATGTCCGAATGATATTAATTTAGCTTCACGCTTTTCTTTCCCATTAATCTTCTAGACCGGAGCAACAGCGATGCGCCATGTTCTTCCGAGGCCTAATATGCATCCTTTCCTCTCCCAACAAAGGCTTTGCCATGAAAGGTGATAATCAAATCGTTTCAGAAAAAAGAACCCACACAAAGACCCCCAGTCCCCCCCCCCCCCCCAAAAAAAAATTCAGAGCAATCGAGGCACGAGTACAGGTAGATGTACGTGGAGTGCTAGATACCTGTCCCATGGGTGCTCAGTGCTATCTATATATCTCTATAATTCGTCTGTCTCACCTCCACTGGTTGGCTGATCATAACTCTTCCTACAGCTCTCAGCCAATTAAAATGAGCAATAACCCTTACCTGTCATCCCAGGAATCTTGAAATGACACATGACAGGTTAAATCTGCACAACTTGCGACGTCATTGGAGCTTTCTTTTTCTGTCAACCCCTTTAACTATACACTGATCAGCAATGTTTTATACAATATTACTTAATAATCTGTGATCGTGTGCCGTGTGCATCCACTTTTGATCGCTGTAAAGCTCAGTCTTGAACTTTGATTGAAAATGTTTGATTTTTCTCAGCGTCACGTGATAAGCTTGTGAGATTTTAAAGTACTAGGGCATGCCCGTACTATATATATATCTAAAATTATATCCCCCCCCCCCTCTATTTACATGAAATGGTTTGGTCCATTCGCAAAGCCAAAGCGAACGGCTTGCGAGTACGGTGACAATCCCCCCCCTCTATTTACATGAAATGGTTTGGTCCAAAGCGAACGGCTTGCGAGTACGGTGACAATCCCCCCCCCCCCCCCCTCTATTTACATGAAATGGTTTGGTCCAAAGCGAACGGCTTGCGAGTACGGTGACAATCCCCCCCCTCTATTTACATGAAATGGTTTGGTCCAAAGCGAACGGCTTGCGGAGTTTGGTAAAGAAATCGCCATAGCGTGCACAAACGCGCAGGAAAGCGAAAGAATCGCAAATTAGTTTTAATTAGTTTTAAAACATAGTTTAACGCCAACATAGCGGCAACATAGTTTGCCAACGTGAAATAAATGAATACGCTCTCAAATGTGCCGTCCGAGGCAGAGTCTGTTCGCCACGTTCGGCACACGTGATAACTCGCTGCTTTCTGATTGGTTGAATCGTTTTTTGGACATAGCTCGGTAACTACTTGTCCGATTAATATGAAACCTTGAAAAGGCACATCCTCGGGTCCCCAGCAATATACCTGGCAAGTTTCAAGTATATCGGACCCGTGGTTGTCGAGAAACAGCAGTCACAGACACACAGACATACAGACATACAGAGATTACTGGAATTATAGATAGATTATGGATATTTTTTGTATGCAGAGTCGAGGCTCATGGAGGAGATAGAACACAGAACGGACCAGGTCGTAACAGAACAAAAACTAGATGGTATTCATAGAACCCTGCGCAGTCAACTTGGTGGTGCGAGACAGCTCTTCTGTTTTTGAAGGTTTTTTTATTATTATTTTTGATCCAATATGGCCGCCAGACCACGTGAGCGATTACATCATAAATTTATATTCTATCATATGATTTGTTGCGTAGATCACGCTCAAGAAATTTCAACTGATCAGAATAAGCGTTGTCCCTGTTTATGACGTCAACATTAAGGCACGAATAACGTCATCGTTAACAACACTTATTACCTTCCGCCACCGAAGGTGGATGGAGGTTGTGTTTTCACCCACAGCCTGTCTGTTTGTCTGTCTGTGAACAATATATCTCAAAAAAAGATGTGGACGGATTCGGACAAAATTTTGGGGAGATGTAGCGTATGTGACAAGGACGAAATGCTTATATTTTGCTGAAGATCCGGATTCGGATCCGGCTACGGGAATTTTTTGAAGCGAATCTTCACCATTGCAAGACAGGGCCAAAATCGACATAGAGCAAGATATCTCAAAAAGTTGTGTACGGATTTGGACGAAACTTTGTGGAGAGGTTGGGTGTGTGACGAGGAAGAATCGATTAGATTTTTGTGAAGATCTGAATATGGATTCGGATACAAGAATTATTTAATTACGAAGTGATTCTTCACCATTGAGTGATGGGGCTAAAACCGATACATAGCAGGATATCTCAAAAAAGTTATGGACGAATTTGGACAAAACTTTGTGGACCGGTTGGGTGTGTGACAGCTTTGCGGACCGTTTTTTTTTTGTGATTAATATTAGCTCTTACACGAGCCACGACCTTGTATACCAAAAAAAATTTCTACAGGAGGAAACGCTCCTATGGTGAAAATTTCGGGTCCATCAAACCAACAGTTGCAGAGAAATAAATTCATACTGATCAGATAAAGTGGTTTCGGAGAAATAGAAGTGCAACATTTTTCCAAGGTGGCGTCCGCACCACGTGACCGATGACGTCATAATTATGAATTATATATTCTCCAGGCGGAGGCGCTACTATGGTAAAAATTTCGTGTCAATCGGACCAACTGTTGCCGAGAAAATGAATTGTAAAAATGCAGACACGCACGTATGCACGTACGCAATGATTGCCTGACCCTGCTTTTCGCTTTGCCAGCACAGGATAATAGCAGTGGGCTATAAAGATGGCGGAGGTGGGAATTTCTGGACTACTTCCTGGCATCGCACTAATATGGATTTGATGATCACCTACAATTCAATGCCTGTCCCAATGTGATGAACTCACCTCCCCACACATCCACCATTCTCTGCTCCTCCTCCCCCCACATCAACCCTTCTCTGCTCCCCTCCCTCCACATCTATTCTTCTCTGCTTCCCTTCCCCCCTCCACATCCCCCTTGTCTGGTCCTCTCCCTCCACATCCCCCTTCTCTGCTCCCCATCCCCCACACATCCCTCTTCTCTGCTCCGTCTCCCTCCCACCTCCACCATTCTCTGCTCCCCCTCCCCCCAAATCTACCCTTTTCTGCTCCCCTTCCCCCACATCCCCCTTCTCTGCTCCCCCTCCCCCACACATCCCTCTTCTCTGCTCCACCTCCCTCCCACCTCCACCCTTCTCTGCTCCCCCTCCCCTCTTCTCTGCTCCCCCTCCCCCAAAATCTACCCTTCTCTGCTCCCCTTCCCCCACATCCCCCTTCTCTGCTCCCCTCTCCGCACATCTACCCTTCTCTGCTCCCCTCCCTCCACATCTATCCTTTTCTGCTCCCCTTCCCCCCACATCCCCCTTCTCTGCTACCCTTCCCCCCACATCCCCCTTCTCTGCTACCCTCGCTGCACGTCTACCCTTTTCTGCTCCCCTCTCCCCACATCTACCCTTCTCTGCTCCCCTCCCTCCACATCTATCCTTCTCTGCTCCCCTTCCTCCCACATCCCCCTTCTCTGCTCCCCTCTCCGCACATCTACCCTTCTCTGCTCCCCTCTCCCCACATCCACCCTTCTCTGCTTCGCTCTCCCCACATCTACCCTTCTCTGCTCCCCTTCCCCCCACATCCCCTTCTCTGTTCCCCCTCCCCCCACATCCTCCCTTCTCTGTTCCCCCTCTCCCACACCACCCTTCTATGCTCCCCATTCCCCCACATCTCCTCTTCTCTGATCCATCCCCCATTCCACCCTTCCTGCTCCACCTCCCCCCACCTCCACCCTTCCCTGCTCCCCCTCCCCCCAAATATACCCTTCTCTGCTCCCCTTCCCCCACATCTACCCTTCTCTGTTCCCCTCCCCCCCCACATCCCTCGTCCTCTGCCCCACTCCCCCCGCATCCCCTTTCTCTGCTCCCCTTCCCCACATCTACCCTTCTCTGTTCCCCTCCCCCCCACATCCCTCGTCCTCTGCCCCACTCCCCCCGCATCCCCTTTCTCTGCTCCCCTTCCCCCACATCTACCCCTCTCTGTTCCCCTCCCCCCCACATCCCTCGTCCTCTGCCCCACTCCCCCCGCATCCCCTTTCTCTGTTCCCCCCTCCCCTCACATCCCCCCTTCTCTGTTCCCCCTCCCCCCCCCCCCGCTTCTCCGCTCCCCTCCCCCACACACATTTTTACACCATATTTATTTCTCAAAAGAGTGAAGATTCTACCTCAACCTCGCTAGTCATCCCGACCATGCCCATGATGGTGATACTATCCCAAGCCACAGACTCTCTGTGTGTGCCCAACGAGACAGCATTAATATTAATCTTTATTAATAGTAATTGCGTTATTAATATTTCTGTCTCGAGCGCACAACTTATAAAAAAAAGTTTAATTACGCGAGAGACAGTTGTGCAGTGGAAATGTGTTTATGTTTGAGTGTTAAATGGGGAACTTGTGCTGACAATGACCTTTGAGTCAGAGTCTGTAATTGCTTATACTTTTACTGCAAATCTGCAATAACAGACATATCCCTTCGTTTTCCTGTCACAACAAACAAGAGTAAACTGAAACAAAACGTTGTACTGACACGAACACTTTTCATCGTCATTTATAGAAGGTTTACGAGGTTGGTCACAATGTCTTTCCGTTTTTAAAAACATTCCTGAGTTCAAGACACGACATTCCACTTCCGATGGCACCAGGAAAGATGATCCATCGATGGGGAAAACGTGGCACTCGATGGAAACTCTTTGTTCACCACCATCTCAGGTCAATCTCCAACCAAACCCATGATCTTTTATACACCTGTTAAACCACCCCAACCCCTCTCAATATTTACCCTGCGTTCGCGAAGCGAAAAGCGGGGTTAAGAATTCAACTGCGTACGTGTGCCGTGTGCCGTACGTGTCTGCATTTAAAAAATTAATTTTCTCGTCAACCGTTGGTCTGATTGACACGAAATTTTACCATAGAAGCGCCTCCGCATATATAATTTTTTTGTTCATAATTATGACATCATAGGTCACGTGGTACGGACGCCATCTTAGAAAAACGTTACACCTCTATAATGTCTATATCCGCCAAAC